>NW_027515878.1:0-69394 GCF_048772815.1 Callospermophilus lateralis
AACTGCTACTGTAAACGAATGCTTCCACCTAGAAGTGTCAAAATTTGGTGAGTCAATGGAATTTGTGTACAGATCACTACCAACAAGTACCATCAAGATTGGGTAAAAAAAATTTGCTGGTATTTCGGAAACTCGTTATTTCTTGGAAGCTTGGCAACCCCTCTCAATGAAAGTGATTTTCCACAGTCTGTGCCTAGGGCTACTTGAAGAGGAAACAAACCATAGAGACAATACAGAGAACTACTTTATTTTGTCAAGTTTCAAAAGCTACTACAAACCATGTTGGATTTAGAGTTCCAAATTTTTCGATCTATATAAGAGAGAACAGAATGAAACCTAAAAATAAAAACTGCTACTGTAAACGAACGCTTCAACCTAGAAAACAAAATTTGGTGAGCCAAGTGGGATTTGTGTACTTGTCATTACCAACACGTATCATCAAGATTGGGTGAAAAAGTATTTGCTGGTATTTCGGAAACTCGTAATTTCTTGGAAGCTTCACAACTCCTTTCAATGAAAGTGCTTTTCCACAGTCTCTTCTTAGGGCTACTTGAAGAGGAAACAAATTATTGAGACAAAACTGAGAACTACTTTTTTTGTAAAGTTTCAAAGAGCTAGTACAAACCATGTTGGATTTAGAGTTCCAAATTCAGCTATCTATATAGGAGAGAACAGAGGGAAACCTAAAAAGAAATACTGTTACTGTAAACGAACCCTTCAACCTGGAAGAACAAAATTTGGTGAGCCAAGTGGGAATTGTGTACTTGTCATTACCAGCACGTATCATCAAGATTGGGAGAAAAAAAATTTGCTGGTATTTCGGAAACTGGTAATTTCTTGGAAGCTTGGCAACTCCTTTCAATGAAAGTGCTTTTCCACAGTCTCTGCTTAGGACTACTTGAAGAGGAAAAAAACCATAGGGACAAAACTGAGAACTCCTTTATTTTGTCAAATTTCAAAAAGGTACTACAAACCATGTTGGATTAAGAGTTCCAAATTCTTCTATCTATATAGGAGAGAACAGAGTGAAACCTAAAAATAAAAACTACTACTGTAAATGACCGCTTCACCTCGAAGAACAAAATTTGGTGAGCCAACTGGGATTTGTGTACTCATAATTACCAGCAAGTATCATCGAGATTGGGTGAAAAAATATTTTGTGGTATTTCGGAAACTCGTTTTTTCTTGGAAGATGGCAACCCCTTTCAATGAAAGTGCTTTTCCACAGTCTGTGCCTAGGGCTACTAGAAGATGAAACAAAACATAGAGACAAAACTGAGCACTCCTTTATTTTGTCAAGTTTCAAATAGCTACTACAAACCATGTTGGATTTAGCATTCCAAATTCATCTATCTATATAGGAGATAACAAAGTGAAACCTAAAAATAAAAACTGCTACTGTAAACGAACGCTTCAACCTACAAGAACAAAATTTGGTAAGCCAAGTGGGATTTGTGTACTTGTCATTACCACCACGTATCATCAAGATTGGTTAAAAAATGTTTGCTGGTATTTCGGAAACTCGTAATGTCTCGAAAGCTTGGCAACTCCTTTCAATTAAAGTTATTTTCCACAGTCTCTGCTTAGGACTACTTGAAGAGGAAACAAATCAAAGAGACAAAATTAAGAAACTACTTTTTGTCAATATTCAAAGAGCTACTACAAACCATGTTGGATTTAGATTTCCAAATTCATCTATCTATATAGGAGAGAACAGGGTGAAACCTAAAAATAAAAAATGCTACTGTAAACGAACGCTTCAACCTAGAAGAACAAAACTTGGTGAGCCAAGTGGGATTTGTGTACTTGTCATTACCACCACGTTCATCAAGACTGTGTGAAAAAATATTTGCTGGTATTTTGGAAACTCCTAATTTCTTGAAAGCTTGGCAACCCATTTCAATGAAAGTGCTTTTCCACAGTCTCTGCTTAGGGCTACTTGAGGAGGAAACAAACCATAGAGACAAAACTGAGAACTCCTCTATTTTGTCATGTTTCAAGGAGATACTACAAACCATGTTGGATTTAGAGTTCCAAATTCATCTATCTATATAGGAGAGAACAGAGGGAAACCTAAATATAAAAACTGCTACTGTAGACGAACGCTTCAACCTAGAAGAACACAATTTATTGAGCCAAGTGGGATTTGTGTACTGATCATTATCGCCAAGTATCATCAAGATAGGGTGAAAAAATATTTGCTGGTATTTCGGAAACTCGTTATTTCTTGGAAGCTTGGCAACCCCCTTCAATGAAAGTGCTTTTCCACAGTCTGTGCCTAGGGCTACTTGAACACCAAACCAACCAGAGAGACAAAACTGAGATCTCCTTTATTTTGTCAAGTTTCAAAGAGCTACTAAAAACCATGTTGGATTTAGAGTTCCAAATTCATCTATCTACATAGGAGAGAACAGAGGGAAACCTAAAAATATAAACTGCTACTGTAAACGAATGCTTCAACCTAGAAGTGTCAAAATTTGGTGAGTCAATGGGATTTGTGTACAGATCATTACCACCAAGTATCATCAAGATTGGGTAAAAAAATATTTGCTGGTAATTCGGAAACTCGTTATTTCTTGGAAGCTTGGCAACCCCTTTCAATGAAAGTGATTTTCCACAGTTTGTGCCTAGGGCTACTTGAAGAGGATACAAACCATAGAGACAATACAGAGAACTACTTTATTTTGTCAAGTTTCAAAAGCTACTACAAACCATGTTGGATTTAGTGTTCCAAATTTTTCGATCTATATAAGAGAGAACAGAATGAAACCTAAAAATAAAAACTGCTACTGTAAACGAACGCTTCAACCTAGAAGAACAAAATTTGGTGAGCCAAGTGGGATTTGTGTACTTGTCATTACCACCACGTATCATCAAGATTGGGTGAAAAAGTATTTGCTGGTATTTCGGAAACTCGTAATTTCTTGGAAGCTTCACAACTCCTTTCAATGAAAGTGCTTTTCCACAGTCTCTTCTTAGGGCTACTTGAAGAGGAAACAAATTATTGAGACGAAACTGAGAACTACTTTTTTTGTGAAGTTTCAAAGAGCTAGTACAAACCATGTTGGATTTAGAGTTCCAAATTCATTTATCTATATAAGAGAGAACAGAGTGAAACCTAAATATAAAAACTGCTACTGTAGACGAACGCTTAAACCTAGAAGAACAAAATTTGGTGAGCCAAGTGGGATTTGTGGACTGATCATTACCACCAAGTATCATCAAGATTGGGTGAAAAAATATTTGCTGGTATTTCGGAAACTCGTTATTTCTTAGAAGCTTGACAACCCCTCTCAATGAAATTGCTTTTCCAAGTCTGTGCCTAGGGCAACTTGAAGAGGGAAACAAACCATAGAGACAAAACTGAGAACTCCTTTATTTTGTCAAGTTTCAAAGAGCTACTACAAACCATGTTAGGTTTTGAGTTCCAAATTCATCTATCTATAAAAGAGAGGGCAGAGTGAAACCTAAATTTAAAAACTGCTAGTGTAGACGAACGCTTAAACATAGAAGAACAAAATTTGGTGAGCCAAGTGGGATTGGTGGACTGATCATTCCCACCAAGTATCATCAAGATTGGGTGAAAAAATATTTGCTGGTATTTTGGAAACTCGTTATTTTTTAGAAGCTTAGCAACCCCTCTCAATGAAAGTGCTTTTCACAGTCTGTGCTTAGGGCTACTTGAAGAGGAAACAAACCATAGAGACAAAACTGAGAACTCCTTTATTTTGTCAAGTTTCAAAGAGCTACTACAAACCATGTGGGATTTAGAGTTCCAAATTCATTTATCTATATAAGAGAAAACAGAGTGAAATCTAAATATAAAAACTGCTACTGTAGACGAACGCTTAAACCTAGAAGAACAAAATTTGGTGAGCCAAGTGGGATTTGTGGACTTATCATTACCACTAAGTATCATCAAGATTGGGTGAAAAAATAATTGCTGGTATTTAGGAAACTCGTTGTTTCTTAGAAGCTTGGAAACCCCCTCAATGAAAGTGCCTTTTAAGTCTGTGCCTAGGGCAACTTGAAGAGGAAACAAACAATAGAGATGAAACTGAGAACTCCTTTATTTCGTCAAGTTTCGAAGAGCTACTGCAAACCATGTTGGATTTAGAGTTCCAAATTCATCTATCTATATATGAGAGAACAGAGTGAAACCTAAAAATAAAAACTGCTACTGTAAACGAACGCTTCAACCTAGAAGAACAAAATTGGGTGAGCCAAGTGGTATTTGTGTACCGATCATTACCACCGAGTATCACAAAGATTGGGTGAAAAAATATTAGCTGGTATTTTGGAAACTCGTTATTTCTTAGAAGCTTGGCAACCCCCTTCAATGAAAGTGCTTTTCCACAGTCTGTGCCTAGGGCTACTTGAAGAGGAAAGAAACCATAGAGACAATACTCAGAACTCCTTTATTTTGTCAAGTTTCAAAGAGCTACTACAAACCATGTTGGATTTAGAGTTCCAAATTCATCTATCTATATAGAAAAGAACATAGAGAAACCTAAATATAAAAACTGCTACTGTAGACGAACGCTTCAACCTAGAAATACAAAATTTGGTGAGCCAAGTGGGATTGGTGTACTGATCATTACCACCAAGTATCATCAAGATTGGGTGAAAAAATATTTGCTGGTATTTCGGAAACTCGTTATTTCTTAGAAGATTGGCAACCCCTCTCAATGAAAGTGCTTTTCCACAGTCTGTGCCTATGGCTACTTGAACAGGAAACCAACCAGAGACAAAACTGAGATCTCCTTTATTTTGTCAAGTTTCAAAGAGCTACTACAAACCATGTTGGATTTAGAGTTCCAAATTCATCTATCTATATAGGAGAGAACAGAGGGAAACCTAAAAATATAAACTGCTACTGTAAACGAATGCTTCCACCTAGAAGTGTCAAAATTTGGTGAGTCAATGGAATTTGTGTACAGATCACTACCAACAAGTACCATCAAGATTGGGTAAAAAAAATTTGCTGGTATTTCGGAAACTCGTTATTTCTTGGAAGCTTGGCAACCCCTCTCAATGAAAGTGATTTTCCACAGTCTGTGCCTAGGGCTACTTGAAGAGGAAACAAACCATAGAGACAATACAGAGAACTACTTTATTTTGTCAAGTTTCAAAAGCTACTACAAACCATGTTGGATTTAGAGTTCCAAATTTTTCGATCTATATAAGAGAGAACAGAATGAAACCTAAAAATAAAAACTGCTACTGTAAACGAACGCTTCAACCTAGAAAACAAAATTTGGTGAGCCAAGTGGGATTTGTGTACTTGTCATTACCACCACGTATCATCAAGATTGGGTGAAAAAGTATTTGCTGGTATTTCGGAAACTCGTAATTTCTTGGAAGCTTCACAACTCCTTTCAATGAAAGTGCTTTTCCACAGTCTCTTCTTAGGGCTACTTGAAGAGGAAACAAATTATTGAGACAAAACTGAGAACTACTTTTTTTGTAAAGTTTCAAAGAGCTAGTACAAACCATGTTGGATTTAGAGTTCCAAATTCAGCTATCTATATAGGAGAGAACAGAGGGAAACCTAAAAAGAAATACTGTTTCTGTAAACGAACCCTTCAACCTGGTAGAACAAAATTTGGTGAGCCAAGTGGGAATTGTGTACTTGTCATTACCAGCACGTATCATCAAGATTGGGAGAAAAAATATTTGCTGGTATTTCGGAAACTGGTAATTTCTTGGAAGCTTGGCAACTCCTTTCAATGAAAGTGCTTTTCCACAGTCTCTGCTTAGGACTACTTGAAGAGGAAAAAAACCATAGGGACAAAACTGAGAACTCCTTTATTTTGTCAAATTTCAAAAAGCTACTACAAACCATGTTGGATTAAGAGTTCCAAATTCTTCTATCTATATTGGAGAGAACAGAGTGAAACCTAAAAATAAAAACTACTACTGTAAATGACCGCTTCACCTCGAAGAACAAAATTTGGTGAGCCAACTGGGATTTGTGTACTCATTATTACCACCAAGTATCATCGAGATTGGGTGAAAAAATATTTTGTGGTATTTCGGAAACTCGTTTTTTCTTGGAAGATGGCAACCCCTTTCAATGAAAGTGCTTTTCCACAGTCTGTGCCTAGGGCTACTAGAAGATGAAACAAACCATAGAGACAAAACTGAGCACTCCTTTATTTTGTCAAGTTTCAAATAGCTACTACAAACCATGTTGGATTTAGCATTCCAAATTCATCTATCTATATAGGAGATAACAAAGTGAATCCTAAAAATAAAAACTGCTACTGTAAACGAACGCTTCAACCTACAAGAACAAAATTTGGTAAGCCAAGTGGGATTTGTGTACTTGTCATTACCACCACGTATCATCAAGATTGGTTAAAAAATGTTTGCTGGTATTTCGGAAACTCGTAATGTCTCGAAAGCTTGGCAACTCCTTTCAATTAAAGTTCTTTTCCACAGTCTCTGCTTAGGACTACTTGAAGAGGAAACAAATCATAGAGACAAAATTAAGAACTACTTTTTGTCAATATTCAAAGAGCTACTACAAACCATGTTGGATTTAGATTTCCAAATTCATCTATCTATATAGGAGAGAACAGGGTGAAACCTAAAAATAAAAAATGCTACTGTAAACGAACGCTTCAACCTAGAAGAACAAAACTTGGTGAGCCAAGTGGGATTTGTGTACTTGTCATTACCACCACGTTCATCAAGACTGTGTGAAAAAATATTTGCTGGTATTTTGGAAACTCCTAATTTCTTGAAAGCTTGGCAACCCATTTCAATGAAAGTGCTTTTCCACAGTCTCTGCTTTGGGCTACTTGAGGAGGAAACAAACCATAGAGACAAAACTGAGAACTCCTTTATTTTGTCAAGTTTCAAGGAGATACTACAAACCATGTTGGATTTAGAGTTCCAAATTCATCTATCTATATAGGAGAGAACAGAGGGAAACCTAAATATAAAAACTGCTACTGTAGACGAACTCTTCAACCTAGAAGAACACAATTTATTGAGCCAAGTGGGATTTGTGTACTGATCATTATCGCCAAGTATCATCAAGATAGGGTGAAAAAATATTTGCTGGTATTTCGGAAACTCGTTATTTCTTGGAAGCTTGGCAACCCCCTTCAATGAAAGTGCTTTTCCACAGTCTGTGCCTAGGGCTACTTGAACAGGAAACCAACCAGAGAGACAAAACTGAGATCCCCTTTATTTTGTCAAGTTTCAAAGAGCTACTAAAAACCATGTTGGATTTAGAGTTCCAAATTCATCTATCTACATAGGAGAGAACAGAGGGAAACCTAAAAATATAAACTGCTACTGCAAACGAATGCTTCAACCTAGAAGTGTCAAAATTTGGTGAGTCAATGGGATTTGTGTACAGATCATTACCACCAAGTATCATCAAGATTGGGTAAAAAAATATTTGCTGGTAATTCGGAAACTCGTTATTTCTTGGAAGCTTGGCAACCCCTTTCAATGAAAGTGATTTTCCACAGTCTGTGCCTAGAGCTACTTGAAGAGGATACAAACCATAGAGACAATACAGAGAACTACTTTATTTTGTCAAGTTTCAAAAGCTACTACAAACCATGTTGGATTTAGTGTTCCAAATTTTTCGATCTATATAAGAGAGAACAGAATGAAACCTAAAAATAAAAACTGCTACTGTAAACGAACGCTTCAACCTAGAAGAACAAAATTTGGTGAGCCAAGTGGGATTTGTGTACTTGTCATTACCACCACGTATCATCAAGATTGGGTGAAAAAGTATTTGCTGGTATTTCGGAAACTCGTAATTTCTTGGAAGCTTCACAACTCCTTTCAATGAAAGTGCTTTTCCACAGTCTCTTCTTAGGGCTACTTGAAGAGGAAACAAATTATTGAGACGAAACTGAGAACTACTTTTTTTGTGAAGTTTCAAAGAGCTAGTACAAACCATGTTGGATTTAGAGTTCCAAATTCATTTATCTATATAAGAGAGAACAGAGTGAAACCTAAATATAAAAACTGCTACTGTAGACGAACGCTTAAACCTAGAAGAACAAAATTTGGTGAGCCAAGTTTGATTTGTGGACTGATCATTACCACCAAGTATCATCAAGTTTGGGTGAAAAAATATTTGCTGTTATTTCGGAAACTCGTTATTTCTTAGAAGGTTGACAACCCCTCTCAATGAAATTGCTTTTCCAAGTCTGTGCCTAGGGCAACATTAAGAGGAAACAAACCATAGAGACAAAACTGAGAACTCCTTTATTTTGTCAAGTTTCAACGAGCTACTACAAACCATGTTAGGTTTTGAGTTCCAAATTCATCTATCTATAAAAGAGAGGGCAGAGTGAAACCTAAATTTAAAAACTGCTAGTGTAGACGAACGCTTAACCATAGAAGAACAAAATTTGGTGAGCCAAGTGGGATTGGTGGAGTGATCATTACCACCAAGTATCATCAAGATTGGGTGAAAAAATATTTGCTGGTATTTTGGAAACTCGTTATTTTTTAGAAGCTTAGCAACCCCTCTCAATGAAAGTGCTTTTCACAGTCTGTGCTTAGGGCTACTTGAAGAGGAAACAAACCATAGAGACAAAACTGAGAACTCCTTTATTTTGTAAAGTTTCAAAGAGCTACTACAAACCATGTTGGATTTAGAGTTCCAAATTCATTTATCTATATAAGAGAAAACAGAGTGAAACCTAAATATAAAAACTGCTACTGTAGACGAACGCTTAAACCTAGAAGAACAAAATTTGGTGAGCAAAGTGGGATTTGTGGACTTATCATTACCACTAAGAATCATCAAGATTGGGTGAAAAAATAATTGCTGGTATTTAGGAAACTCGTTGTTTCTTAGAAGCTTGGAAACCCCCTCAATGAAAGTGCTTTTTCAAGTCTGTGCCTAGGGCAACTTGAAGAGGAAACAAACAATAGAGATGAAACTGAGAACTCCTTTATTTCGTCAAGTTTCGAAGAGCTACTGCAAACCATGTTGGATTTAGAGTTCCAAATTCATCTATCTATATATGAGAGAACAGAGTGAAACCTAAAAATAAAAACTGCTACTGTAAACGAACGCTTCAACCTAGAAGAACAAAATTGGGTGAGCCAAGTGGTATTTGTGTACCGATCATTACCACCGAGTATCACAAAGATTGGGTGAAAAAATATTAGCTGGTATTTTGGAAACTCGTTATTTCTTAGAAGCTTGGCAACCCCTCTCAATTAAAGTGCTTTTCCACAGTCTGTGCCTAGGGCTACTTTAAGAGGATACAAACCATAGAGACAAAACTGGGAACTAATTTATTTTGTCAAGTTTCAAAGAGCTACTACAAACCATGTTGGATTTAGAGTTCAAAATTTTTCGGTCTATATAAGAGAGAACAGAATGAAACCTAAAAAAAAAAAAAAAAAACTGCTACTGTAAACGAACGCTTCAAAATAGAACAACAAAATTTGGTGAGCCAAGTGGGATTTGTGTACTTGTCAATACCATCACGTATCATCTAGATTGGGTGAAAAAGTATTTGCTGGTATTTCGGAAAATCGTAATTTCTTGGAAGCTTCACAACTCCTTTCAATGAAAGTGCTTTTCCACAGTCTCTTCTTAAGGCTACTTGAAGAGGAAACAAATTATAGAGACAAATATGAGAACTACTTTTTTTGTAAAGTTTCAAAGAGCTAGTACATACCATGTTGGATTGAGAGTTCCAAATTCATCTATCTATATAGGAGAGAACAGAGGGAAACCTAAATATAAAAACTGCTACTGTAGACGAACGCTTCAACCTAGAAGAACAAAATTTGGTGAGCCAAATGGGATTTGTGTACTGATCATTACCACCAAGTATCATGAAGATGGGGTGAAAAAATATTTGCTGGTATTTCGGCAACTCGTTATTTCTTGGAAGCTTGGCAACCCTTTTCAATGAAAGTTCTTCTCCACAGTCTGTGCCTAGGACTACTTGAAGAGGAAACAAACCATAGAGACAAAACTGAGAAATCCTTTACTTTGTCAAGTTTCAAAGAGCTACTACAAACCATGTTGGATTTAGAGTTCCAAATTCATCTATCTATATAGGAGAGAACAGAGGAAAACCTAAATATAAAAACTGCTACTGTAGACGAACCCTTCAACCTAGAAGAACACAATTTGGTGAGCCAAGTGGGATTTGTGTACTGATCATTACCACCACGTATCATCAAGATAGGGTAAAAAATATTTGCTTGTATTTAGGAAAATCTTTATTTCTTAGAAGCTTGGCAACCCCTCTCAATGACCGTGATTTTCCACAGTCTGTGCCTAGGGCTACTTGAAGAGGAAACAAACCATAGAGAAAAAATGAGAACTCCTTTATTTTGTCAGGTTTCAAAGAGCTACTATAAACCATGTTGAATTTACAGTTCCAAATTCATCTATCTATATAGGAGAGAACAGAGGGAAACCTAAAAATATAAACTGCTAGTGTAAACGAACATTTCAAACTAGAAGAAAAAAATTTGGTGAGCCAAGTGGGATTTGTGTACTTGTCTTTTCCACCACGTATCATCAAGATTGGGTGAAAAAATTTTTGCTGGTATTTCGGCAACTCGTTATTTCTTGGAAGCTTGGCAACCCTTTTCAATGAAAGTTTTTCTCCACAGTCTGTGCCTAGGGCTACTTGAAGAGGAAACAAACCATAGAGACAAAACTGAGAAATCCTTTATTTTGTCAAGTTTCAAAGAGCTACTGCAAACCATGTTGGATTTAGAGTTCCAAATTCATCTATCTATATAGGAGAGAACAGAGGAAAACCTAAATATAAAAACTGCTACTGTAGACGAACCCTTCAACCTAGAAGAACACAATTTGGTGAGCCAAGTGGGATTTGTGTACTGATCATTACCACCAAGTATCATCAAGATTGGGTGAAAAAAATATTTGCTGGTATTTTGGAAACTCGTTATTTCTTAGAAGCTTTGCAACCCTTCTCAGTGAAAGTACTCTTCCACAGTCTGTGCCTAGGGCTACTTGAAGATGAAACTAGCATAGAGATAAAACAGATAACTCCTGTCTTTTGTCAAGTTTCCAAGAGCTACTACAAACCATGTTGGATTTACAGTTCCAAATTCATCTATCTATATAGGAGAGAAGAGAGGGAAACCTAAATATAAAGACTGCTACTGTAGACGAACGCTTCAACATAGAAGAACAAAATTTGGTGAGAAGGTGGGATTTGTGCAATGATCATTACCACCACGTATCGTCAAGATTGGCTGAAAAAGTATTTGCTGGTATTTCGGTGACTCGTTATTTCTTAGAAGCTTGGCAACCCCTCTCAATCAAATTGTTTTTCCACAGTCTGTGCCTAGGGCTACTTGAAAAGGAAACAAACCATAGAGACAAAACTGGGAACTCCTTTATGTTGTCAAGTTTCAAAGAGCTACTACAAACCATGTTGAATTTTCAGTTCCAAATTCATCTGTCTATATAGGAGAGAACAGAGGGAGACCTAAAAATATAAACTGCTAGTGTAAACGAACACTTCAACCTAGAAGAACAAAATTTGGTGAGCCAAGTGGGATTTGTGTACTTGTCTTTACCACCACGTATCATCAAGATTGGGTGAGAAAATTTTTGCTCGTATTTCAGAAACTCGTTATTTCTTGGAAGCTTGGCAACCCCTTTCAATGAAAGTGCTTTTCCACAGTCTCTGCTTAGGGCTACTTGAAGAGGAAACAGATGGTAGAGACAAAACTGAGAACTTCTTTTTTTTGTCAAGTTTCAAAGAGCTAGTACAAACCATGTTGGATTTAGAGTTCCAAATTCATCTATCTATATAAAAGAGAACAGAGGGAAACCTAAAAATATAAACTGCTAGTGTAAACGAACACTTCAAACTAGAAGAACAAAATTTGGTGAGCCAATTGGGATTTGTGTACTTGTCTTTTCCACCACGTATCATCGAGATTGGTTGAAAAAAATTTTCCTGCTATTTTGGCAACTCGTTATTTCTTGCAAGCTTGGCAAACTTTTTCAAAGAAAGTTCTTCTCCACAGTCTGTGCCTCGGGATACTAGAAGAGGAAACAATCCATAGACACAAAACTGAGAACTCCTTTGTTTTGTCAAGTTTCAAAAAGCTACTAGAAACCATGTTGGATTTACAGTTCCAAATTCATCTATCTATATAGGAGAGAACAGAGGAAAACCTAAATATAAAACTGCTACTGTAGACGAACGCTTCAACATAGAAGAACAAAATGTGGTGAGCCAAGTGGGATTTTTGTACTGATCAATACCGCCAAGTATCATCAAATTTGGGGGAAAAAATATTTGCTGGTATTTCGAAAACTCGTTATTTCTTAGATGCTTGAAACCCCTCACAATGAACGTGCTTTCCACAGTCTGTGGCTAGGGCTACTTGAAGAGGAAACAAACCATAGAGACAAAACTGAGAACTCCTTTATTTTGTCAAGTTTCAAAGAGATAAGACAAACCATGTTGGATTTAGAGTTCCAAATTCATCTATCTATATGAGAGGACAGAGGAAAACCTAAAAATATAAACTGCTACTGTAGTCGAACGCTTCTTCCTAGAAGAACACAATTTGGTGAGCCAAGTGGGATTTGTGTACTGATCATTACCACCACGTATCATCAAGATTGGCTGAAAAAATATTTGCTGATATTTCGGAAAATCGTAATTTCTTGGAAGCTTGGCAACCCCTTTCAATGAAAGTCCTTTTCCACAGTCTCTGCTTAGGGCTACTTGAAGAGGAAAAAAATGGTAGAGACAAAACTGTGAAACATTATTTTTTGTCAAGTTTCAAAGAGTTACTACAAACCATGTTGGATTTAGAGTTCCAAATTCATCTATCTATATAGGAGAGAACAGAGGGAAACCTAAAAATATAAACTGCTAGTGTAAAGGAACACTTCAAATTAGAAGAACAAAATTTGGTGAGAAAGTGGGATTTGTGTACTTGTCTTTACCACCACGTATCATCAAGATTGGGTGAAAAAATTTTTGCTTGTATTTCGGAAACTCGTAATGTCTTGGAAGCTTGGCAACCCCTTTCAATGAAAGTGCTTTTCCACAGTCTCTGCTTAGGGCTACTTGAAGAGGAAACAGATGGTAGAGACAAAACTGAGAACTTCTTTTTTTTGTCAAGTTTCAAAGAGCTAGTACAAACCATGTTGGATTTAGAGTTCCAATTTCATCTATCTATATAAAAGAGAACAGAGGGAAACCTAAAAATATAAACTGCTAGTGTAAACGAACACTTCAAACTAGAAGAACAAAATTTGGTGAGCCAATTTGGATTTGTGTACTTGTCTTTTCCACCACGTATCATCGAGATTGGGTGAAAAAAATTTTCCTGC
The DNA here is from genome assembly GCF_048772815.1 of Callospermophilus lateralis. Lineage (NCBI taxonomy): Eukaryota > Metazoa > Chordata > Mammalia > Rodentia > Sciuridae > Callospermophilus > Callospermophilus lateralis. The sequence goes on from NW_027515878.1 coordinate 13,346, forward strand.
TATTTCGGCAACTCGTTATTTCTTGCAAGCTTGGCAAACTTTTTCAAAGAAAGTTCTTCTCCACAGTCTGTGCCTAGGGATACTAGAAGAAGAAACAATCCATAGACACAAAACTGAGAACTCCTTTGTTTTGTCAAGTTTCAAAAAGCTACTAGATACCATGTTGGATTTACAGTTCCAAATTCATCTATCTATATAGGAGAGAACAGAGGAAAACCTAAATATAAAACTGCTACTGTAGTCGAACGCTTCAACATAGAAGAACAAAATGTGTTAAGCCAAGTGGGATTTTTGTACTGATCAATACCGCCAAGTATCATCAAGATTGGGGGAAAAAATATTTGCTGGTATTTCAAAAACTCGTTATTTCTTAGATGCTTGAAACCCCTCACAATGAACGTGCTTTCCACAGTCTGTGGCTAGGGCTACTTGAAGAGGAAACAAACCATAGAGACAAAACTGAGAACTCCTTTATTTTGTCAAGTTTCAAAGAGATAATACAAACCATGTTGGATTTAGAGTTCCAAATTCATCTATCTATATGAGAGGACAGAGGAAACCTAAATATATAAACTGCTACTGTAGTCGAACACTTCTTCCTAGAAGAACACAATTTGGTGAGCCAAGTGGGATTTGTGTACTGATCATTACCACCACGTATCATCAAGATTGGCTGAAAAAATATTTGCTGATATTTCGGAAAATCATAATTTCTTGGAAGCTTGGCAACCCCTTTCAATGAAAGTCCTTTTCCACAGTCTCTGCTTAGGGCTACTTGAAGAGGAAAAAAATGGTAGAGACAAAACTGTGAAACATTATTTTTTGTCAAGTTTCAAAGAGTTACTACAAACCATGTTGGATTTAGAGTTCCAAATTCATCTATCTATATACGAGAGAACAGAGGGAAACCTAAAAATATAAACTGCTAGTGTAAAGGAACACTTCAAACTAGAAGAACAAAATTTGGTGAGAAAGTGGGATTTGTGTACTTGTCTTTACCACCACGTATAATCAAGATTGGGTGAAAAAATTTTTGCTGGTATTTCGGAAACTCGTTATTTCTTGGAAGCTTGGCAACCCTTTTCAATGAAAGTTCTTCACCACAGTCTGTGCCTAGGGCTACTAGAAGACGAAACAAACCATAGAGACAAAACTGAGAACTCCTTTATTTTGTCAAGTCTCAAAGAGCGACTACAAACCATGTGGATTTTGATTTCCAAATTCATTTATCTATATAGGAGAGAAGAGAGGGAAACCTAAATATAAAAACTGCTACTGTAGACGAATGCTTCAATCCAGAAGAGCATAATTTGGTGAGCCAAGTGGGATTTGTGTACTGATCATTAACACCAAGTATCATCACGATTGGGTGAAAAAATATTTGCTGGTATTTTGGAAACTCGTTATTACTTAGAAGCTTGGCAACCCCTCTCAATGAAAGTGCTTTTCCACAGTCTGTTCCTAGGTTTACTTGAAGAGGAAACAAACCATAGAGACAAAACTGTGAACTCCTTTATTTTGTCAAGTTTCAAAGAGCTACTACTAACCATGTTTTATTTAGAGTCCCAAATTCATCTATCTATATAGGAGAGAACACAGGGAAACCTAAATATAAAAACGACTACTGTTGACGAACGATTCAACCTAGAAGAACAAAATTTGGTGAGCCAAGTGGGATTTGTGTACTGATCATTACCACCAAGTATCATCAAGACTGGGTGAAAAAATATTTGCTGGTATTTCGGAATTTCGTTATTTCTTAGAAGCTTGGCAACCCCTCTCAATGAAAGTGCTTTTCCACAGTCTCTGCTTAGGACTGCTTGAAGAAAAAACAAACCATAGAGACCAAACTGAGAAGACCTTTATTTTGTCAAGTTTCAAAGGGCTACTACAAACCATGTTGGATTTAGAGTTCCAAATTCATCTATCTATATAGGAGAGAACAGAGGGAAACCTAAAAATATAAACTGCTACAGTAAACGAATGCTTCAAACTAGAAGAACAAAATTTGGTGGGCCAAGTGGGATTTGTGTCCTTCTAATTACGACCACGTATCATCCAGATTGGGTGAAAAAATATTTGCTGGTATTCCGAAACTCGTAATTTCTTGGAAGCTTGGCAACCCCTTTCAATGAAAGTGCTTTTCCACAGTCTCTGCTTAGGGCTACATGAAGAGGAAACAAATTATAGAGACAAACCTGAGAACTCCTTTTTTATGTCAAGTTTCAAAGAGCTACTACAAACCTTGTTGGATTTAGAGTTCCAAATTCATCTATCTACATAGGAGAGAACAGGGTGAATCCTAAATATAAAAACTGCTACTGTAGACGAACACTTCAACCTAGAAGAACAAAATTTGGGGAGCCAAGTGGGATTTGTGTAGTGATCATTACCACCAAGTATCATCAAGACTGGGTGAAAAAATATTTGCTGGTATTTCGGAAACTCGTTATTTCTTAGAAGCTTGGCAACCGCTCTCAATGAAAGTGCTTTTCCACAGTCTCTGCTTAGGACTGCTTGAAGAAAAAACAAACCATAGAGACAAAACTGAGAAGTCCTTTATTTTGTCAAGTTTCAAAGAGCGACTACAAACCAAGTTGGACTTAGAGTTCCAAATTCATCTATCTATATAGGAGAGAACAGAGGAAAACCTAAATATAAAAACGACTACTGTAGACGAACGCTTCAACCTAGAAGAACAAAATTTGGTGAGCCAAGTGGGATTTGTGTACTGATCATTACCACCAAGTATCATCAAGATTGGGTGAAAAAATATTTGCTGGTATTTCGGAAAATCGTTATTTCTTAGAAGCTTGGCAACCCCTCTCAATGAAACTGCTTTTCCACAGTCGGTGCCTGGGGCTTCTTGAAGAGGAAGCAACCGTAGAGACAAAACTGAGAAGTCCTTTATTTTGTCAAGTTTCAAAGAGCTACTACAAACCATGTTGGATTAAGAGTTCCAATTTCATCTATCTGTATAAGAGAGAACAGAGGGAAACCTAAAAATATAAACTGCTACTGTAAACGAACGCTTCAACCTAGAAGAACAAAATTTGGTGAGCCAAGTGGGATTTGTGTACTTGTCATTAGCACCACGTATCATCAAGATTGGGTGAGAAAATATTTGCTGGTATTTCAGAAACTCGTAATTTATTCGAAGTTTGGCAACCCCTTTTAATGAAAGTGCTTTTCCACAGTCTCTGCTTAGGGCTACTTGAAGAAAAAAAAACCATAGAGACAAAACTGAGATCTACTTTTTTTGTCAAGTTTCAAAGAGCTACTACAAACCATGTTGGATTTAGAGTTCCAAATTCATGTATCTATATAGGAGAGAACAGAGGGAAACCTTAATATAAAAACGATTACTGTAGACGAATGCTTCAACCTAGAAGAACAAAATTTGGTGAGCCAAGTGGGATTTGTGTACTGATCATTACGACCCAGTACCGTCAAGATTGGGTGAAAAAATATTTGCTGGTGTTTCGGAAACTCGTTATGTCTTAGAAGCTTGGCAACCCCTCTCAATGAAAGTGCTTTTCCACAGTCTGTGCCTAGGGCTACTTGAAGAGGAAACAACCATAGAGACAAAACTGAGAACTCCTTTATTTTGTCAAGTTTCAAAGGGCTACTACAAACCATGTTGGATTTAGAGTTCCAAATTCATCTATCTATATAGGAGAGAACAGAGGGAAACCTAAATATAAAAACTGCTACTGTAGACGAACGCTTCAATTTTGAAGAACAAAATTTGTTGAGCCAGGTCGGATTTGTGTACTGATCATTACCACCAAGTATCATCAAGATTTTGTGAAAAAATATTTGCTGGTATTTCGGAAACTCGATATTTCTTAGAAGCTTCGCAACCCCTCTCAATCAAAGTGCTTTTCCACAGTCTGTGCCTAGGGCTACTTGAAGAGGAAACAAATCACAGAGACAAAACTGAGAACTACATTATTTTGTCAAGTTTCAAAAAGTTACTACAAACCATGTTGGATATACAGTTCAAAATTCATCTATCTATATAGGAGAGAACAGAGTGAAACCTAAATATAAAAACTGCTACTGTAGACGAATGCTTCAACATAGAAGAACAAAATTTGGTGAGCCAGTGGGATCTGTGTACTTATCATTAAAACCAAGTATTCTCAAGATTGGGTGAAAAATATTTGATGGTGTTTCGGAAAATTGTTATTTCTTAGAAGCTTGGAAACCCCTCTCAATTAAAGTGCTTTTCCACAGTCTCTCCTAGGGCTACTTGAAGAGGAAACAAACCATAGAGACAAAACTGAGAACTCCTTTATTCTGTCAAGTTTCAAAGAGCTACTACAAACCATGTTTTATTTAGTGTTCCAAATTATTCTATCTTATAGGAGAGAACAGAGGGAAACCTAAATATAAAAAATGCTACTGTAGACGAACGATTCAAACTAGAAGAACAAAATTTGGTGAGCCAAGTGGGATTTTTATACCGATCATTACCACCAAGTATCATCAAGATTGGGTGAAAAAATATTTGCTGGTATTTCGGAAACTCGTTATTTCTTAGAAGCTTTGCAACCCTTCTCAATGAAAGTGCTCTTCCACAGTCTGTGCCTAGGGCTACTTGAAGATGAAACTAGCATAGAAATAAAACTGAGAACTCATTAAATTGTCAAGTTTCAAAGAGCTACTACAAACCATGTTGGACTTACAGTTCCAAATTCATCTATCTATATAGGAGAGAACAGAGTGAAACCTAAGTATAAAAACTGCTACTGTAGACGAACGCTTCAACATAGAAGAACCAAATTTGGTGAGCCTAGTGGGATTTGTGTACTGATCATTACAACCAAGTATTCTCAAGATTGGGTGAAAAATATTTGCTGGTATTTCTGAAAATTGTTATTTCTTAGAAGCTTGGAAACCCCTCTCAATTAAAGTGCTTTTCCACAGTCTCTCCTAGGGCTACTTGAAGAGGAAACAAACCATAGAGACAAAACTGAGAACTCGTATATTTTGTCAAGTTTCAAAAAGGTACTACAAACCATGTTGGATTTACAGTTCCAAATTCATCTATCTATATAGGAGAGAACAGAGGGAAATCTAAGTATAAAAACTGCTACTGCAGACGAACGCTTCAACATAGAAGAACAAAATTTGGTGAGCCTAGTGGGATTTGTGTACTGATCATTACCACCAAGTATCATCAAGATTGGGTGAAAAAATATTTGCTGGTATTTTGGAAAATCGTTATTTCTTGGAAGCTTTGCAACCCCTTTCAATGAAAGTGCTTTCCACAGTCTGTATCAATGGCTACATAAAGAGAAAACAAACCATAGAGACAAAACTGAGAACTCCTTTATTTTGTAAAGATTCAAAGAGCTACTACAAACCATGTTGGATTTAGAATTCCAAATTCATCTATCTATATAGGAGAGAAGAGACGGAATCCTAAATATAAAAACTGCTACTGTAGAATAACGCTTCAACCTAGAAGAGCAAAATTTGGTGAGCCAAGTGGGATTTGTGTACTGATCATTACCAGCAAGTATCATCACGATTGGTTTCAAAAATATTTGCTGGTATTTCGGAAAATCGTTATTTCTTAGAAGCTTGGCAACCCCTCTGAATCAAAGTGCTTTTCCACAGTCAGTGCCTAGGGCTACTTGAAGAGGAAACAAACCATAGAGACAAAACTGAGAACTCCTTTATTTTGTCAAGTTTCAAAGAGCTACTACAAACCATGTTGGATTTAGAGTTCCAAATTCATCTATCTATATTGGAGAGAACACAGGAAATCCTAAATATAAAAACTGCTACTGTAGACGAACGCTTCAACCTAGAAGACCAAAATTTGGTGAGCCAAGTGGGATTTGTGTACTGATCATTAACACCGAGTATCATGATGATTGGGTGATAAAATATTTGCTGGTATTTAGGAAACTCGTTATTTCTTAGAAGCTTGGCAACCCCTCTCAATTAAAGTGCTTTTCCACAGTCTGTGCCTAGGGCTACTTGAAGAGGAAATATACCAAGAGACAAAACTGAGAACTCCTTTATTTTATAAAGTTTCAAAGAGCTACTACAAAGATGTTGGATTTATAGTTCCAAATTCATCTATCTATATACGAGAGAACAAAATGAAACCTAAAAATAAAAACTGCTACTGTAAACGAACGCTTCAACCAAGAAGAACAAAATTTGGTGAGCCAAGTGGGATTTGTGTAGTGATCATTACCACCAAGTATCATGAAGATTGGGTGAAAAAATATTTGCTGGTATTTTGGAAAGTCGTTATTTCTTAGAAGTTTGGCAACCCCTTTCAATGAAAGTGCTTTTCCACAGTCTGAACCTAGGGCTACTCGAAAAGGAAACAAATCATAGAATCAAAACTGAGAACTACTTTATTTTGTCAAGTTTGAAAGAGCTACTACAAACCATGTTGGATTTAGAGTTAAAATTTTATCTATCTGTATAAGAGAGAACAGAGGGAAACCTAAAAATATAAACTGCTACTGTAAACGAACGCTTCAACCTAGAAGAACAAAATTTGGTGAGCCAAGTGGGATTTGTGTACTTGTCATTACCACCACGTATCATCAAGATTGGGTGATAAAATATTTGCTGGTATTTCGGAAACTCGTAATTTCTTGGAAGGTTGGCAACCCCTTTCAATGAAAGTGCTTTTCCACAGTCTCTGCTTAGGGCTACTTGAAGAGGAAACAATCCATAGAGACAAAACTGAGAACTACTTTTTTTGTCAAGTTTCAAAGAGCTACTACAAACCATGTTGGATTTAGATTTCCAAGTTCATTTATCTATGTAGGAGAGAAGAGAGGGAAACCTAAATATAAAAACTGCTACTGTAGACGAATGCTTCAAACAAGAACAGCAAAATTTGGTGAGCCAAGTGGTATTTGTGTACTGATCATTAACACCAAGTATCATCACGATTGGGTGAAAAAATATTTGCTGGTATTTCGGAAACTCGTTATTTCTTAGAAGCTTGGCAACCCCTCTCAATGAAAGTGCTTTTCCACAGTCTGTGCCTAGGTTTACTTGAAGAGGAAACAAACCATAGAGACAAAACTGAGAACTCCTTTATTTTGTCAAGTTTCAAAGAGCTACGAGAAACCATGTTGAATTTAGAGTTCCAAATTCATCTATCTATATAAGAGAGAACAGAGGGAAACCTAATATGAAAACTTTTACTAGAGACGAACGCTTCAACATAGAGAAACAAAATTTGGTGAGCCAAGTGGGATTTGTGTACTTGTCATTACTACTACGTATCATCAAGATTGGGTGAAAAAATCTTTGCTGGTATTTCAGAAACTAGTAATTTCCTGGAAGCTTGGCAAACTCTTTCAATGAAAGTGCTTTTCCACAGTCTGTGCCTAGGGCTACATGAAGAGGAAACAATCCATAGAGACAAAACTGAGAAGTACTTTATGTTGTCAAGTTTTAAAGAGCTACTAAAACCATGTTGGAATTAGAGTTCCAAATTCATCTATCTGTATAGGAGAGAACCAAGTGAAACCTACATATAAATACTGCTACTGTAGACGAACGCTTCAACCTAGAAGAACACACTTTGGTGAGCGAAGTGTTATTTGTGTACTGATCATTACCACCAAGTATCATCAAGATTGGGTGAAAAAATGTTTGCTTTTATTTCGGAAACTCGCTAATTCTTAGAAGCTTGGCAACCCCTCTCAATGAAAGTGCTTCTCCACATTCTCTGCTTAGGGATACTTGAAAAGGAAACAAACCATAGAGACAAAACTGAGAACTATTTTTTTTGTCAAGTTTCAAAGAGGTACTACAAACATGATGGATTTAGAGTTCTAAATTCATCTATCAATACAGGAGAGAACAGAGTGAAACCTAAATATAAAAACTGCTACTGTAGATGAACGCTTCAACCTAGAAGAACAAAGTTTGGTTACCCAAGTGGGATTTCTGTACTGATCGTTACCACCAAGTATCATCCAGATTGGGTGAAAAAATATTTGCTGGTATTTCGGAAACTCGTTATTTCTTAGAAGCTTGGCAACCCCTCTCAATGAAAGTGCATTTCCACAGTCTGTGCCTAGGGCTACTTGAAGAGGAAACAAACCATAGAGACAAAACTGAGAACTCCTTTATTTTGTCAAGTTTCAAAGAGCTACTACAAACCATGTTGGATTTAGAGTTCCAAATCCATCTATCTATATAGGAGAGAACAGAGGGAAACCTAAATATAAAAACTGCTACTGTAGACGAACGCTTAAACCTAGAAGAACAAATTTTGGTGAGAAAGTGAGATTTGTGTTCTTGTGATTACCACCACGTATCATCCAGTTTGGGTAAAAAATATTTGCTGTTATTTCGAAAACACGTAATTTCTTGAAGCTTGGCAACCCCTTTCAATGAAAGTGCTTTTCCACAGTCTCTGCTAAGGGCTACTTGAAGAGGAAACAAACCATAGAGACAAAACTGAGAACTACTTTTTTTGTCAAGTTTCAAAGAGCTACTACAAACCATGTTGGATTTAGATTTCCAATTCATTTATCTATATATTAGAGAAGAGAGGGAAACCTAAATATAAAAACTGCTACTGTAGACGAATGCTTCAAACCAGAGAGGAAAATTTGGTGAGCCAAGTGGGATTTGTGTACTGATCGTTAACACCAAGTATCATCATGATTGGGTGAAAAAATATTTGCAAGTATTTCGGAAACTCGTTATTTCTTAGAAGCTTGGCAACCCCTCTCAATGAAAGTGCTTTTCCACAGTCTGTGCCTAGGTTTACTTGAAGAGGAAACAAACCATAGAGACAAAACTGAGAACTCCTTTATTTTATCAAGTTTCAAAGAGCTACTAGAAACCATGTTGAATTTAGAGTTCCAAATTCATTCTATCTATATAAGAGAGAACAGAGGGAAAGCTAAATATAAAAATTTCTACTGTAGACGAACGCTTCAACATAGAGGAACAAAATTTGGTGAGCCAAGTGGTATTTGTGTACTTGTCATTACTACTACGTATCATCAAGATTGGGTGAAAAAATCTTTGCTGGTATTTCAGAAACTCGTAATTTCCTGGAAGCTTGGCAACCCCTTTCAATGAAAGTGCTTTTCCACAGTCTCTGCTTAAGGCTACTTGAAGAGGGAAAAAAACCATAGAGACAAAACTGAGAACTACTCTTTTTTGTCAAACTTCAAAAGAGCGACTACAAACCATGTTGGATTTAGAGTTCAAATTCATCTATTTATATAGTGGAGAACAGAGGGACACCTAAAAATATAAACTGCTAGTGTAAAAGAACGCTTCAACCGAGAAGAACAAAATTTGGTGAGTCAAGTGGGATTTGTGTTCCGATCATTACCACCACGTATCATCAAGATTGGTTGAAAAAATATTTGCTGGTATTTCGGAAACTCGTAATTTCTTGGAAGCATGGCAACCCATTTCAATGAAAGTGCTTTTCCACAGTTTCTTCTTATTGCTACTTGAAGAGGAAACAAATAATAGAAACAAAACTTAGAATTCCTTTATTTTGTCAAGTTTCAAAGAGCTACTACAAACCATGTTGGATTTAGAGTTCCAAATTCATCTATCTATATAGGAGAGAACAGAGGGAATCCTAAAAATATAAACTGCTACTGTAAAAGAACGCTTCAACATAGAAGAACAAAATTTGGTGAATCAAGTGGGATTTGTGTACCGATCATTACCACCAAGTATCATCAAGTTTGGGTGAAAAAGTATTTGCTGGTATTTCGGAAACTCGTTATTTCTTGGAAGCTCGGCAACCCCTTTCTTGAAAGTGCTTTTCCGCAGTCTCTGTTAGGGCTACTTGAAGAGGAAACAAACCATAGAGACAAAAGTGAGAACTCCTTTATTTTGTCAAGTTTCAAAAAGCGACTACAAACCAAGTGGATTTAGAGTTCAAAATTCATCTATCTATGTAGAAGAGAACAGCGGGAAACCTAAATATAAAAAAGACTACTGTAGACGAACGCTTCAACCCTGAAGAACATAATTTTGGTGAGCCAAGTGGGATTTCTGTACTGATCATTACCACCAAGTATCATCAAGATTGGGTGAAAAAATATTTGCTGGTATTTTGGAAACTCATTATTTTTTAGAAGTTTGGCAACCCCTTTCAATGAAAGTGCTTTTCCACAGTCTGTACCTAGGGCTACTTGAAAAGGAAACAAATCATAGAATCAAAACTGGGAACTACTTTATTTTGTCAAGTTTGACAGAGCTACTACAAACCATGTTGGATTTAGAGTTCCAATTTCGTCTATATGTATAAGAGAGAACAGAGGGAAACCTAAAATATAAACTGCTACTGTAAACGAACGCTTCAACCTAGAAGAACACAATTTTGTGAGCCAAATGGGATTTGTTGTCTGATCATTACCACCACGTTTCTTCAAGATTGGGTAAAAAATATTTGCTGGTATTTCGGAAACTCGTTATTTCTTAGAAGCTTGCCAACCCCTCTCAAATCAAAGTGCTTTTCCACAGTCTGTTCCTAGGTTTACTTGAAGAGGAAACAAACCATAGAGACAAAACTGAGAACTCCTTTATTTTGTCAAGTTTTCAAAGAGCTACTACTAACCATGTTTTATTTAGAGTTGCAAATTCATCTATCTATATAGGAGAGAACAGAGGGAAACCTAAATATAAAAAAGACTACTGTTGACGAACGCTTCAACCTAGAAGAACAAAATTTGGTGAGCCAAGTGGGATTTGTGTACTGATCATTACCACCAAGTATCATCAAGACTGGGTGAAAAAATATTTGCTGGTATTTCGGAAACTCGTTATTTCTTAGAAGCTTGGCAACCCCTCTCAATGAAAGTGCTTTTCCACAGTCTCTGCTTAGGACTGCTTGAAGAAAAAACAAACCATAGAGACAAAAATGAGAAGTCCTTTATTTTGTCAAGTTTCAAAGAGCGACTACAAACCAAGTTGGACTTAGAGTTCCAAATTCATCTATCTATATAGGAGAGAACAGAGGGAAACCTAAATATAAAAACGACTACTGTAGACGAACGCTTCATCCTAGAAGAACAAAATATGGTGAGCCAAGTGGGATTTGTGTACTGATCATTACCACCAAGTATCATCAAGATTGGGTGAAAAATATTTGCTGGTATTTCGGAAACTCGTTATTTCTTAGAAGCTTGGCAACCCCTCTCAATGAAACTGCTTTTCCACAGTCTGTGCCTAGGGCTACTTGAAGAGGAAGCAACCGTAGAGACAAAACTGAGAAGTCCTTTATTTTGTCATGTTTCAAAGAGCTACTACAAACCATGTTGGATTTAGAGTTCCAATTTCACCTATCTATATAGGAGAGAGCAGAGTGAAACCAAAAATTAAAACTGGAACTGTAAACGAACGCTTCCACCTAGAAGAACAAAATTTGGTGAGCCAAGTGGGATTTGTGTACTTGTCATTACCAATACGTATCATCAAGATTGGGTGAGAAAATATTTGCTGGTATTTCAGAAACTCGTAATTTATTGGAAGTTTGGCAACCCCTTTTAATGAAAGTGCTTTTCCACAGTCTCTGCTTAGGGCTACTTGAAGAAAAAAAAACCATAGAGACAAAACTGAGATCTACTTTTTTTGTCAAGTTTCAAATAGCTACTACAAACCATGTTGGATTTAGAGTTCCAAATTCATGTATCTATATATAAGAGAACAGAGGGAAACCTTAATATAAAAACGATTTCTGTAGACGAACGCTTCAACCTAGAAGAACAAAATTTGGTGAGCCAAGTGGGATTTGTGTACTGATCATTAGGACCCAGTACCATCAAGATTGGGTGAAAAAATATTTGCTGGTGTTTCGGAAACTCGTTATGTCTTAGAAGCTTGGCAACCCCTCTCAATGAAAGGGCTTTTCCACAGTCTGTGCCTAGGGCTACTTGAAGAGGAAACAACCATAGAGACAAAACTAAGAACTCCTTTATTTTGTCAAGTTTCAAAGGGCTACTACAAACCATGTTGGATTTAGAGTTCCAAATTCATCTATCTATATAGGAGAGAACAGAGGGAAACCTAAAAATATAAACTGCTACAGTAAACGAATGCTTCAAACTAGAAGAACAAAATTTGGTGGGCCAAGTGGGATTTGTGTCCTTCTCATTATGACCACGTATCATCCAGATTGGGTGAAAACATATTTGCTGGTATTTCGGAAAATCGTAATTTCTTGGAAGCGTGGCAACCCCTTTCAATGAAAGTGCTTTTCCACAGTCTCTGCTTAGGGCTACTTGAAGAGGAAACAAATTATAGAGACAAACCTGAGAACTCCTTTTTTATGTCAAGTTTCAAAGAGCTACTACAAACCTTGTTGGATTTAGAGTTCCAAATTCATCTATCTACATAGGAGAGAACAGGGTGAATCCTAAATATAAAAACTGCTACTGTAGACGAACACTTCAACCTAGAAGAACAAAATTTGGTGAGCCAAGTGGGATTTGTGTACTGATCATTACCACCAAGTATCATCAAGACTGGGTGAAAAAATATTTGCTGGTATTTCGGAAACTCGTTATTTCTTAGAAGCTTGGCAACCCCTCTCAATGAAAGTGCTTTTCCACAGTGTCTGCTTAGGACTGCTTGAAGAAAAAACAAACCATAGAGACAAAACTGAGAAGTCCTTTATTTTGTCAAGTTTCAAAGAGAGACTACAAACCAAGTTGGACTTAGAGTTCCAAATTCATCTATCTATATAGGAGAGAACAGAGGGAAACCTAAATATAAAAACGACTACTGTAGACGAATGCTACAACCTAGAAGAACAAAATTTGGTGAGCCAAGTGGGATTTGTGTACTGATCATTACCACCAAGTATCATCAAGATTGGGTGAAAAAATATTTGCTGGTATTTCGGAAACTCGTTATTTCTTAGAAGCTTGGCAACCCCTCTCAATGAAACTGCTTTTCCACAGTCTGTGCCTAGGGCTACTTGAAGAGGAAGCAACCGTAGAGACAAAACTGAGAAGTCCTTTATTTTGTCAAGTTTCAAAGAGCTACTACAAACCATGTTGGATTTAGAGTTCCAATTTCACCTATCTATATAGGAGAGAGCAGAGTGAAACCAAAAATAAAAACTGGAACTGTAAACGAACGCTTCCACCTAGAAGAACAAAATTTGGTGAGCCAAGTGGGATTTGTGTACTTGTCACTACCACCACGTATCATCAAGATTGGGTGAGAAAATATTTGCTGGTATTCCAGAAACTCGTAATTTATTGGAAGTTTGGCAACCCCTTTTAATGAAAGTGCTTTTCCACAGTCTCTGCTTAGGGCTACTTGAAGAAAAAAAAACCATAGAGACAAAACTGAGATCTACTTTTTTTGTCAAGTTTCAAAGAGCTACTACAAACCATGTTGGATTTAGAGTTCCAAATTCATGTATCTATATAGGAGAGAACAGAGGGAAACCTTAATATAAAAACGATTACTGTAGACGAACGCTTCAACCTAGAAGAACAAAATTTGGTGAGCCAAGTGGGATTTGTGTACTGATCATTACGACCCAGTACCGTCAAGATTGGGTGAAAAAATATTTGCTGGTGTTTCGGAAACTCGTTATGTCTTAGAAGCTTGGCAACCCCTCTCAATGAAAGTGCTTTTCCACAGTCTGTGCCTAGGGCTACTTGAAGAGGAAACAACCATAGAGACAAAACTGAGAACTCCTTTATTTTGTCAAGTTTCAAAGGGCTACTACAAACCATGTTGGATTTAGAGTTCCAAATTCATCTATCTATATAGGGGAGAACAGAGGGAAACCTAAAAATATAAACTGCTACAGTAAACGAATGCTTCAAACTAGAAGAACAAAATTTGGTGGGCCAAGTGGGATTTGTGTCCTTCTCATTACGACCACGTATCATCCAGATTGGGTGAAAAAATATTTGCTGGTATTTCGGAAACTTGTAATTTCTTGGAAGCTTGGCAACCTCTTTAAATGAAAGTGCTTTTCCACAGTCTCTACTTAGGGCTACTTGAAGAGGAAACAAATTATAGAGACAAACCTGAGAACTCCTTTTTTATGTCAAGTTTCAAAGAGCTACTAGAAACCTTGTTGGATTTAGAGTTCCAAATTCATCTATCTACATAGGAGAGAACAGGGTGAATCCTAAATATAAAAACTGCTACTGTAGACGAACACTTCAACCTAGAAGAACAAAATTTGGTGAGCCAAGTGGGATTTGTGTACTGATCATTACCACCAAGTATCATCAAGATTGGGTGAAAAAATATTTGCTGGTATTTAGGAAACTCGTTATTTCTTACAAGCTTGGCAACCCCTCTCAATGAAAGTGCTTTTCCACAGTCTGTGCCTAGGGCTACTTGAATAGGAAACAAACCATAGAGAAAAAAGTGAGAACTCCTTTATTTTATCAAGTTTCAAAGAGCTACTACAAACCATGTTGGATTAAGAGTTCCAAATTCATGTATCTATATAGGAGAGAACAGAGGGAAACCTAAAAATAAAAACTGCTACTGTAAACGAACGCTTCAACCTAGAACAACAAAATTTGGTGAGCCACGTGGGATTTTTGTACCGATCATTACCACCACGTATAATCAAGATTGGGTGATAAAATATTTGCTGGTATTTTGGAAACTCGTAATTTCTTGGAAGCTTGGCAACCCCTTTCAATGAAAGTGCTTTTCCACAGTTTCTGCTTAGGGCTACTTGAAGAGGAAACAAATAATACAGACAAAACATAGAATTCCTTTATTTTTTCTAGTTTCAAAGAGCTACTACAAACCATGTTGGATTTAGAGTTACAAATCCATCTATCTATATAGGAGAGAACAGAGGGAAACCTAAAAATATAAACTGCTACTGTAAAGAACGCTTCAACCTAGAAGAACAAAATTTGGTGAGTCAAGTGGGATTTTAGTACCGATCATTACCAACTAGTATCATCAAGATTGGGTGAAAAAATATTTGCGGGTATTTCGGGAACTCGTTATTTTTTGGAAGCTTGGCAACCCCTTTCAATGAAAGTGCTTTTCCACAGTCTCTGCTTAGGGCTAATTGAAGAGGAAACAAAACATAGAGACAAAACTGAGAACTACATATTTGTCAAGTTTCAAAGAGCGTCTATAAACCATGTTGGATTTAGAGTTCCAAATTCATCTATGTATATAGGAGAGAACAGAGGAAAACCTAAATATAAAAACTGCTACTGTAGACGAACGCTTCATCCTAGAAGAACACAATTTTGTGAGCCAAATGGGATTTGTTGTCTGATCATTACCACCACGTTTCTTCAAGATTGGGTAAAAAATATTTGCTGGTATTTCGGAAACTCGTTATTTCTTAGAAGCTTGCCAACCCCTCTCAATCAAAGTGCTTTTCCACAGTCTGTTCCTAGGTTTACTTGAAGAGGAAACAAACCATAGAGACAAAACTGAGAACTCCTTTATTTTGTCAAGTTTCAAAGAGACACTACTAACCATGTTTTATTTAGAGTTGCAAATTCATCTATCTATATAGGAGAGAACAGAGGGAAACCTAAATATAAAAAAGACTACTGTTGACGAACGCTTCAACCTAGAAGAACAAAATTTGGTGAGCCAAGTGGGATTTGTGTACTGATCATTACCACCAAGTATCATCAAGACTGGGTGAAAAAATATTTGCTGGTATTTCGGAAACTCGTTATTTCTTAGAAGCTTGGCAACCCCTCTCAATGAAAGTGCTTTTCCACAGTCTCTGCTTAGGACTGCTTGAAGAAAAAACAAACCATAGATACAAAACTGAGAAGTCCTTTATTTTGTCAAGTTTCAAAGAGCGACTACAAACCAAGTTGGACTTAGAGTTCCAAATTCATCTATCTATATAGGAGAGAACAGAGGGAAACCTAAATATAAAAACGACTACTGTAGACGAACACTTCAACCTAGAAGAACAAAATATGGTGAGCCAAGTGGGATTTGTGTACTGATCATTACCACCAAGTATCATCAAGATTGGGTGAAAAATATTTGCTGGTATTTCGGAAACTCGTTATTTCTTAGAAGCTTGGCAACCCCTCTCAATGAAACTGCTTTTCCACAGTCTGTGCCTAGGGCTACTTGAAGAGGAAGCAACCGTAGAGACAAAACTGAGAAGTCCTTTATTTTGTCATGTTTCAAAGAGCTACTACAAACCATGTTGGATTTAGAGTTCCAATTTCACCTATCTATATAGGAGAGAGCAGAGTGAAACCAAAAATAAAAACTGGAACTGTAAACGAACGCTTCCACCTAGAAGAACAAAATTTGGTGAGCCAAGTGGGATTTGTGTACTTGTCATTACCACCACGTATCATCAAGATTGGGTGAGGAAATATTTGCTGGTATTTCAGAAACTCGTAATTTATTGGAAGTTTGGCAACCCCTTTTAATGAAAGTGCTTTTCCACAGTCTCTGCTTAGGGCTACTTGAAGAAAAAAAAACCATAGAGACAAAACTGAGATCTACTTTTTTTGTCAAGTTTCAAAGAGCTACTACAAACCATGTTGGATTTAGAGTTCCAAATTCATGTAT
This sequence comes from Callospermophilus lateralis, assembly GCF_048772815.1. Lineage (NCBI taxonomy): Eukaryota > Metazoa > Chordata > Mammalia > Rodentia > Sciuridae > Callospermophilus > Callospermophilus lateralis. The sequence goes on from NW_027515878.1 coordinate 29,885, forward strand.
CTATATAGGAGAGAACAGAGGGAAACCTTAATATAAAAACGATTACTGTAGACGAACGCTTCAACCTAGAAGAACAAAATTTGGTGAGCCAAGTGGGATTTGTGTACTGATCATTACGACCCAGTACCGTCAAGATTGGGTGAAAAAATATTTGCTGGTGTTTCGGAAACTCGTTATGTCTTAGAAGCTTGGCAACCCCTCTCAATGAAAGTGCTTTTCCACAGTCTGTGCCTAGGGCTACTTGAAGAGGAAACAACCATAGAGACAAAACTGAGAACTCCTTTATTTTGTCAAGTTTCAAAGGGCTACTACAAACCATGTTGGATTTAGAGTTCCAAATTCATCTATCTATATAGGAGAGAACAGAGGAAAACCTAAAAATATAAACTGCTACAGTAAACGAATGCTTCAAACTAGAAGAACAAAATTTGGTGGACCAAGTGGGATTTGTGTCCTTCTCATTACGACCACGTATCATCCAGATTGGGTGAAAAAATATTTGCTGGTATTTCGGAAACTCGTAATTTCTTGGAAGCTTGGCAACCCCTTTCAATGAAAGTGGTTTTCCACAGTCTCTACTTAGGGCTACTTGAAGAGGAAACAAATTATAGAGACAAACCTGAGAACTCCTTTTTTATGTCAAGTTTCAAAGAGCTACTAGAAACCTTGTTGGATTTAGAGTTCCAAATTCATCTATCTACATAGGAGAGAACAGGGTGAATCCTAAATATAAAAACTGCTACTGTAGACGAACACTTCAACCTAGAAGAACAAAATTTGGTGAGCCAAGTGGGATTTGTGTACTGATCATTACCACCAAGTATCATCAAGATTGGGTGAAAAAATATTTGCTGGTATTTAGGAAACTCGTTATTTCTTAGAAGCTTGGCAACCCCTCTCAATGAAAGTGCTTTTCCACAGTCTGTGCCTAGGGCTACTTGAATAGGAAACAAACCGTAGAGAAAAAAGTGAGAACTCCTTTATTTTATCAAGTTTCAAAGAGCTACTACAAACCATGTTGGATTAAGAGTTCCAAATTCATGTATCTATATAGGAGAGAACAGAGGGAAACCTAAAAATAAAAACTGCTACTGTAAACGAACGCTTCAACCTAGAAGAACAAAATTTGGTGAGCCACGTGGGATTTTTGTACCGATCATTACCACCACGTATAATCAAGATTGGGTGATAAAATATTTGCTGGTATTTTGGAAACTCGTAATTTCTTGGAAGCTTGGCAACCCCTTTCAATGAAAGTGCTTTTCCACAGTTTCTGCTTAGGGCTACTTGAAGAGGAAACAAATAATACAGACAAAACATAGAATTCCTTTATTTTTTCAAGTTTCAAAGAGCTACTACAAACCATGTTGGATTTAGAGTTACAAATCCATCTATCTATATAGGAGAGAACAGAGGGAAACCTAAAAATATAAACTGCTACTGTAAAGAACGCTTCAACCTAGAAGAACAAAATTTGGTGAGTCAAGTGGGATTTTAGTACCGATCTTTACCAACTAGTATCATCAATATTGGGTGAAAAAATATTTGCGGGTATTTCGGGAACTCGTTATTTTTTGGAAGCTTGGCAACCCCTTTCAATGAAAGTGCTTTTCCACAGTCTCTGCTTAGGGCTAATTGAAGAGGAAACAAAACATAGAGACAAAACTGAGAACTACATTTTTGTCAAGTTTCAAAGAGCGTCTATAAACCATGTTGGATTTAGAGTTCCAAATTCATCTATGTATATAGGAGAGAACAGAGGAAAACCTAAATATAAAAACTGCTACTGTAGACGAACGCTTCATCCTAGAAGAACACAATTTTGTGAGCCAAATGGGATTTGTTGTCTGATCATTACCACCACGTTTCTTCAAGATTGGGTAAAAAATATTTGCTGGTATTTCGGAAACTCGTTATTTCTTAGAAGCTTGCCAACCCCTCTCAATCAAAGTGCTTTTCCACAGTCTGTTCCTAGGTTTACTTGAAGAGGAAACAAACCATAGAGACAAAACTGAGAACTCCTTTATTTTGTCAAGTTTCAAAGAGACACTACTAACCATGTTTTATTTAGAGTTGCAAATTCATCTATCTATATAGGAGAGAACAGAGGGAAACCTAAATATAAAAAAGACTACTGTTGACGAACGCTTCAACCTAGAAGAACAAAATTTGGTGAGCCAAGTGGGATTTGTGTACTGATCATTACCACCAAGTATCATCAAGACTGGGTGAAAAAATATTTGCTGGTATTTCGGAAACTCGTTATTTCTTAGAAGCTTGGCAACCCCTCTCAATGAAAGTGCTTTTCCACAGTCTCTGCTTAGGACTGCTTGAAGAAAAAACAAACCATAGATACAAAACTGAGAAGTCCTTTATTTTGTCAAGTTTCAAAGAGCGACTACAAACCAAGTTGGACTTAGAGTTCCAAATTCATCTATCTATATAGGAGAGAACAGAGGGAAACCTAAATATAAAAACGACTACTGTAGACGAACACTTCAACCTAGAAGAACAAAATATGGTGAGCCAAGTGGGATTTGTGTACTGATCATTACCACCAAGTATCATCAAGATTGGGTGAAAAATATTTGCTGGTATTTCGGAAACTCGTTATTTCTTAGAAGCTTGGCAACCCCTCTCAATGAAACTGCTTTTCCACAGTCTGTGCCTAGGGCTACTTGAAGAGGAAGCAACCGTAGAGACAAAACTGAGAAGTCCTTTATTTTGTCATGTTTCAAAGAGCTACTACAAACCATGTTGGATTTAGAGTTCCAATTTCACCTATCTATATAGGAGAGAGCAGAGTGAAACCAAAAATAAAAACTGGAACTGTAAACGAACGCTTCCACCTAGAAGAACAAAATTTGGTGAGCCAAGTGGGATTTGTGTACTTGTCATTACCACCACGTATCATCAAGATTGGGTGAGGAAATATTTGCTGGTATTTCAGAAACTCGTAATTTATTGGAAGTTTGGCAACCCCTTTTAATGAAAGTGCTTTTCCACAGTCTCTGCTTAGGGCTACTTGAAGAAAAAAAAACCATAGAGACAAAACTGAGATCTACTTTTTTTGTCAAGTTTCAAAGAGCTACTACAAACCATGTTGGATTTAGAGTTCCAAATTCATGTATCTATATAGGAGAGAACAGAGGGAAACCTTAATATAAAAACGATTACTGTAGACGAACGCTTCAACCTAGAAGTACAAAATTTGGTGAGCCAAGTGGGATTTGTGTACTGATCATTACGACCCAGTACCGTCAAGATTGGGTGAAAAAATATTTGCTGGTGTTTCGGAAACTCGTTATGTCTTAGAAGCTTGGCAACCCCTCTCAATGAAAGTGCTTTTCCACAGTCTGTGCCTAGGGCTACTTGAAGAGGAAACAACCATAGAGACAAAACTGAGAACTCCTTTATTTTGTCAAGTTTCAAAGGGCTACTACAAACCATGTTGGATTTAGAGTTCCAAATTCATCTATCTATATAGGAGAGAACAGAGGAAAACCTAAAAATATAAACTGCTACAGTAAACGAATGCTTCAAACTAGAAGAACAAAATTTGGTGGACCAAGTGGGATTTGTGTCCTTCTCATTACGACCACGTATCATCCAGATTGGGTGAAAAAATATTTGCTGGTATTTCGGAAACTCGTAATTTCTTGGAAGCTTGGCAACCCCTTTCAATGAAAGTGGTTTTCCACAGTCTCTACTTAGGGCTACTTGAAGAGGAAACAAATTATAGAGACAAACCTGAGAACTCCTTTTTTATGTCAAGTTTCAAAGAGCTACTAGAAACCTTGTTGGATTTAGAGTTCCAAATTCATCTATCTACATAGGAGAGAACAGGGTGAATCCTAAATATAAAAACTGCTACTGTAGACGAACACTTCAACCTAGAAGAACAAAATTTGGTGAGCCAAGTGGGATTTGTGTACTGATCATTACCACCAAGTATCATCAAGACTGGGTGAAAAAATATTTGCTGGTATTTCGGAAACTCGTTATTTCTTAGAAGCTTGGCAACCCCTCTCAATGAAAGTGCTTTTCCACAGTCTCTGCTTAGGACTGCTTGAAGAAAAAACAAACCATAGAGACAAAACTGAGAAGTCCTTTATTTTGTCAAGTTTCAAAGAGAGACTACAAACCAAGTTGGACTTAGAGTTCCAAATTCATCTATCTATATAGGAGAGAACAGAGGGAAACCTAAATATAAAAACGACTACTGTAGACGAATGCTACAACCTAGAAGAACAAAATTTGGTGAGCCAAGTGGGATTTGTGTACTGATCATTACCAACAAGTATCATCAAGATTGGGTGAAAAAATATTTGCTGGTATTTCGGAAACTCGTTATTTCTTAGAAGCTTGGCAACCCCTCTCAATGAAACTGCTTTTCCACAGTCTGTGCCTAGGGCTACTTGAAGAGGAAGCAACCGTAGAGACAAAACTGAGAACTCCTTTATTTTGTCAAGTTTCAAAGGCTACTACAAACCATGTTGGATTTAGAGTTCCAAATTCATCTATCTATATAGGAGAGAACAGAGGGAAACCTAAAAATATAAACTGCTACAGTAAACGAATGCTTCAAACTAGAAGAACAAAATTTGGTGGGCCAAGTGGGATTTGTGTCCTTCTCATTACGACCACGTATCATCCAGATTGGGTGAAAAAATATTTGCTGGTATTTCGGAAACTTGTAATTTCTTGGAAGCTTGGCAACCTCTTTAAATGAAAGTGCTTTTCCACAGTCTCTACTTAGGGCTACTTGAAGAGGAAACAAATTATAGAGACAAACCTGAGAACTCCTTTTTTATGTCAAGTTTCAAAGAGCATCTAGAAACCTTGTTGGATTTAGAGTTCCAAATTCATCTATCTACATAGGAGAGAACAGGGTGAATCCTAAATATAAAAACTGCTACTGTAGACGAACACTTCAACCTAGAAGAACAAAATTTGGTGAGCCAAGTGGGATTTGTGTACTGATCATTACCACCAAGTATCATCAAGATTGGGTGAAAAAATATTTGCTGGTATTTAGGAAACTCGTTATTTCTTACAAGCTTGGCAACCCCTCTCAATGAAAGTGCTTTTCCACAGTCTGTGCCTAGGGCTACTTGAATAGGAAACAAACCGTAGAGAAAAAAGTGAGAACTCCTTTATTTTATCAAGTTTCAAAGAGCTACTACAAACCATGTTGGATTAAGAGTTCCAAATTCATGTATCTATATAGGAGAGAACAGAGGGAAACCTAAAAATAAAAACTGCTACTGTAAACGAACGCTTCAACCTAGAAGAACAAAATTTGGTGAGCCACGTGGGATTTTTGTACCGATCATTACCACCACGTATAATCAAGATTGGGTGATAAAATATTTGCTGGTATTTTGGAAACTCGTAATTTCTTGGAAGCTTGGCAACCCCTTTCAATGAAAGTGCTTTTCCACAGTTTCTGCTTAGGGCTACTTGAAGAGGAAACAAATAATACAGACAAAACATAGAATTCCTTTATTTTTTCAAGTTTCAAAGAGCTACTACAAACCATGTTGGATTTAGAGTTACAAATCCGTCTATCTATATAGGAGAGAACAGAGGGAAACCTAAAAATATAAACTGCTACTGTAAAGAACGCTTCAACCTAGAAGAACAAAATTTGGTGAGTCAAGTGGGATTTTAGTACCGATCATTACCAACTAGTATCATCAAGATTGGGTGAAAAAATATTTGCGGGTATTTCGGGAACTCGTTATTTTTTGGCAACCCCTTTCAATGAAAGTGCTTTTCCACAGTCTCTGCTTAGGGCTAATTGAAGAGGAAACAAAACATAGAGACAAAACTGAGAACTCCTTTATTTTGTCAAGTTTCAAAGAGCTACTACTAACCATGTTTTATTTAGAGTTGCAAATTCATCTATCTATATAGGAGAGAACAGAGGGAAACCTAAATATAAAAAAGACTACTGTTGACGAACGCTTCAACCTAGAAGAACAAAATTTGGTGAGCCAAGTGGGATTTGTGTACTGATCATTACCACCAAGTATCATCAAGACTCGGTGAAAAAATATTTGCTGGTATTTCGGAAACTCGTTATTTCTTAGAAGCTTGGCAACCCCTCTCAATGAAAGTGCTTTTCCACAGTCTCTGCTTAGGACTGCTTGAAGAAAAAACAAACCATAGAGACAAAACTGAGAAGTCCTTTATTTTGTCAAGTTTCAAAGAGCGACTACAAACCAAGTTGGACTTAGAGTTCCAAATTCATCTATCTATATAGGAGAGAACAGAGGGAAACCTAAATATAAAAACGACTACTGTAGACGAACGCTTCAACCTAGAAGAACAAAATATGGTGAGCCAAGTGGGATTTGTGTACTGATCATTACCACCAAGTATCATCAAGATTGGGTGAAAAATATTTGCTGGTATTTCGGAAACTCGTTATTTCTTAGAAGCTTGGCAACCCCTCTCAATGAAACTGCTTTTCCACAGTCTGTGCCTAGGGCTACTTGAAGAGGAAGCAACCGTAGAGACAAAACTGAGAAGTCCTTTATTTTGTCATGTTTCAAAGAGCTACTACAAACCATGTTGGATTTAGAGTTCCAATTTCACCTATCTATATAGGAGAGAGCAGAGTGAAACCAAAAATTAAAACTGGAACTGTAAACGAACGCTTCCACCTAGAAGAACAAAATTTGGTGAGCCAAGGGGGATTTGTGTACTTGTCATTACCAATACGTATCATCAAGATTGGGTGAGAAAATATTTGCTGGTATTTCAGAAACTCGTAATTTATTGGAAGTTTGGCAACCCCTTTTAATGAAAGTGCTTTTCCACAGTCTCTGCTTAGGGCTACTTGAAGAAAAAAAAACCATAGAGACAAAACTGAGATCTACTTTTTTTGTCAAGTTTCAAAGAGCTACTACAAACCATGTTGGATTTAGAGTTCCAAATTCATGTATCTATATATAAGAGAACAGAGGGAAACCTTAATATAAAAACGATTTCTGTAGACGAACGCTTCAACCTAGAAGAACAAATTTTGGTGAGCCAAGTGGGATTTGTGTACTGATCATTAGGACCCAGTACCATCAAGATTGGGTGAAAAAATATTTGCTGGTGTTTCGGAAACTCGTTATGTCTTAGAAGCTTGGCAACCCCTCTCAATGAAAGGGCTTTTCCACAGTCTGTGCCTAGGGCTACTTGAAGAGGAAACAACCATAGAGACAAAACTAAGAACTCCTTTATTTTGTCAAGTTTCAAAGGGCTACTACAAACCATGTTGGATTTAGAGTTCCAAATTCATCTATCTATATAGGAGAGAACAGAGGGAAACCTAAAAATATAAACTGCTACAGTAAACGAATGCTTCAAACTAGAAGAACAAAATTTGGTGGGCCAAGTGGGATTTGTGTCCTTCTCATTATGACCACGTATCATCCAGATTGGGTGAAAAAATATTTGCTGGTATTTCGGAAAATCGTAATTTCTTGGAAGCGTGGCAACCCCTTTCAATGAAAGTGCTTTTCCACAGTCTCTGCTTAGGGCTACTTGAAGAGGAAACAAATTATAGAGACAAACCTGAGAACTCCTTTTTTATGTCAAGTTTCAAAGAGCTACTACAAACCTTGTTGGATTTAGAGTTCCAAATTCATCTATCTACATAGGAGAGAACAGGGTGAATCCTAAATATAAAAACTGCTACTGTAGACGAACACTTCAACCTAGATTAACAAAATTTGGTGAGCCAAGTGGGATTTGTGTACTGATCATTACCACCAAGTATCATCAAGACTGGGTGAAAAAATATTTGCTGGTATTTCGGAAACTCGTTATTTCTTAGAAGCTTGGCAACCCCTCTCAATGAAAGTGCTTTTCCACAGTCTCTGCTTAGGACTGCTTGAAGAAAAAACAAACCATAGAGACAAAACTGAGAAGTCCTTTATTTTGTCAAGTTTCAAAGAGAGACTACAAACCAAGTTGGACTTAGAGTTCCAAATTCATCTATCTATATAGGAGAGAACAGAGGGAAACCTAAATATAAAAACGACTACTGTAGACGAATGCTACAACCTAGAAGAACAAAATTTGGTGAGCCAAGTGGGATTTGTGTACTGATCATTACCAACAAGTATCATCAAGATTGGGTGAAAAAATATTTGCTGGTATTTCGGAAACTCGTTATTTCTTAGAAGCTTGGCAACCCCTCTCAATGAAACTGCTTTTCCACAGTCTGTGCCTAGGGCTACTTGAAGAGGAAGCAACCGTAGAGACAAAACTGAGAACTCCTTTATTTTGTCAAGTTTCAAAGGGCTACTACAAACCATGTTGGATTTAGAGTTCCAAATTCATCTATCTATATAGGAGAGAACAGAGGGAAACCTAAAAATATAAACTGCTACAGTAAACGAATGCTTCAAACTAGAAGAACAAAATTTGGTGGGCCAAGTGGGATTTGTGTCCTTCTCATTACGACCACGTATCATCCAGATTGGGTGAAAAAATATTTGCTGGTATTTCGGAAACTTGTAATTTCTTGGAAGCTTGGCAACCTCTTTAAATGAAAGTGCTTTTCCACAGTCTCTACTTAGGGCTACTTGAAGAGGAAACAAATTATAGAGACAAACCTGAGAACTCCTTTTTTATGTCAAGTTTCAAAGAGCTACTAGAAACCTTGTTGGATTTAGAGTTCCAAATTCATCTATCTACATAGGAGAGAACAGGGTGAATCCTAAATATAAAAACTGCTACTGTAGACGAACACTTCAACCTAGAAGAACAAAATTTGGTGAGCCAAGTGGGATTTGTGTACTGATCATTACCACCAAGTATCATCAAGATTGGGTGAAAAAATATTTGCTGGTATTTAGGAAACTCGTTATTTCTTAGAAGCTTGGCAACCCCTGTCAATGAAAGTGCTTTTCCACAGTCTGTGCCTAGGGCTACTTGAATAGGAAACAAACCGTAGAGAAAAAAGTGAGAACTCCTTTATTTTATCAAGTTTCAAAGAGCTACTACAAACCATGTTGGATTAAGAGTTCCAAATTCATGTATCTATATAGGAGAGAACAGAGGGAAACCTAAAAATAAAAACTGCTACTGTAAACGAACGCTTCAACCTAGAAGAACAAAATTTGGTGAGCCACGTGGGATTTTTGTACCGATCATTACCACCACGTATAATCAAGATTGGGTGATAAAATATTTGCTGGTATTTTGGAAACTCGTAATTTCTTGGAAGCTTGGCAACCCCTTTCAATGAAAGTGCTTTTCCACAGTTTCTGCTTAGGGCTACTTGAAGAGGAAACAAATAATACAGACAAAACATAGAATTCCTTTATTTTTTCAAGTTTCAAAGAGCTACTACAAACCATGTTGGATTTAGAGTTACAAATCCATCTATCTATATAGGAGAGAACAGAGGGAAACCTAAAAATATAAACTGCTACTGTAAAGAACGCTTCAACCTAGAAGAACAAAATTTGGTGAGTCAAGTGGGATTTTAGTACCGATCATTACCAACTAGTATCATCAAGATTGGGTGAAAAAATATTTGCGGGTATTTCGGGAACTCGTTATTTTTTGGCAACCCCTTTCAATGAAAGTGCTTTTCCACAGTCTCTGCTTAGGGCTAATTGAAGAGGAAACAAAACATAGAGACAAAACTGAGAACTCCTTTATTTTGTCAAGTTTCAAAGAGCTACTACTAACCATGTTTTATTTAGAGTTGCAAATTCATCTATCTATATAGGAGAGAACAGAGGGAAACCTAAATATAAAAAAGACTACTGTTGACGAACGCTTCAACCTAGAAGAACAAAATTTGGTGAGCCAAGTGGGATTTGTGTACTGATCATTACCACCAAGTATCATCAAGACTCGGTGAAAAAATATTTGCTGGTATTTCGGAAACTCGTTATTTCTTAGAAGCTTGGCAACCCCTCTCAATGAAAGTGCTTTTCCACAGTCTCTGCTTAGGACTGCTTGAAGAAAAAACAAACCATAGAGACAAAACTGAGAAGTCCTTTATTTTGTCAAGTTTCAAAGAGCGACTACAAACCAAGTTGGACTTAGAGTTCCAAATTCATCTATCTATATAGGAGAGAACAGAGGGAAACCTAAATATAAAAACGACTACTGTAGACGAACGCTTCAACCTAGAAGAACAAAATATGGTGAGCCAAGTGGGATTTGTGTACTGATCATTACCACCAAGTATCATCAAGATTGGGTGAAAAATATTTGCTGGTATTTCGGAAACTCGTTATTTCTTAGAAGCTTGGCAACCCCTCTCAATGAAACTGCTTTTCCACAGTCTGTGCCTAGGGCTACTTGAAGAGGAAGCAACCGTAGAGACAAAACTGAGAAGTCCTTTATTTTGTCATGTTTCAAAGAGCTACTACAAACCATGTTGGATTTAGAGTTCCAATTTCACCTATCTATATAGGAGAGAGCAGAGTGAAACCAAAAATAAAAACTGGAACTGTAAACGAACGCTTCCACCTAGAAGAACAAAATTTGGTGAGCCAAGTGGGATTTGTGTACTTGTCATTACCACCACGTATCATCAAGATTGGGTGAGGAAATATTTGCTGGTATTTCAGAAACTCGTAATTTATTGGAAGTTTGGCAACCCCTTTGAATGAAAGTGCTTTTCCACAGTCTCTGCTTAGGGCTACTTGAAGAAAAAAAAACCATAGAGACAAAACTGAGATCTACTTTTTTTGTCAAGTTTCAAAGAGCTACTACAAACCATGTTGGATTTAGAGTTCCAAATTCATGTATCTATATAGGAGAGAACAGAGGGAAACCTTAATATAAAAACGATTTCTGTAGACGAACGCTTCAACCTAGAAGAACAAAATTTGGTGAGCCAAGTGGGATTTGTGTACTGATCATTACGACCCAGTACCATCAATATTGGGTGAAAAAATATTAGCTGGTGTTTCGGAAACTCGTTATGTCTTAGAAGCTTGGCAACCCCTCTCAATGAAAGGGCTTTGCCACAGTCTGTGCCTAGGGCTACTTGAAGAGGAAACAACCATAGAGACAAAACTGAGAACTCCTTTATTTTGTCAAGTTTCAAAGGGCTACTACAAACCATGTTGGATTTAGAGTTCCAAATTCATCTATCTATATAGGAGAGAACAGAGGGAAACCTAAAAATATAAACTGCAACAGTAAACGAATGCTTCAAACTAGAAGAACAAAATTTGGTGGGCCAAGTGGGATTTGTGTCCTTCTCATTACGACCACGTATCATCCAGATTGGGTGAAAAAATATTTGCTGGTATTTCGGAAACTCGTAATTTCTTGGAAGCTTGGCAACCCCTTTCAATGAAAGTGCTTTTCCACAGTCTCTGCTTAGGGCTACTTGAAGAGGAAACAAATTATAGAGACAAACCTGAGAACTCCTTTTTTATGTCAAGTTTCAAAGAGCTACTACAAACCTTGTTGGATTTAGAGTTCCAAATTCATCTATCTACATAGGAGAGAACAGGGTGAATCCTAAATATAAAAACTGCTACTGTAGACGAACACTTCAACCTAGAAGAACAAAATTTGGTGAGCCAAGTGGGATTTTTGTACTGATCATTACCACCAAGTATCATCAAGACTGGGTGAAAAAATATTTGCTGGTATTTCCGAAACTCGTTATTTCTTAGAAGCTTGGCAACCCCTCTCAATGAAAGTGCTTTTCCACAGTCTCTGCTTAGGACTGCTTGAAAAAAAAAACAAACCATAGAGACAAAACTGAGAAGTCCTTTATTTTGTCAAGTTTCAAAGAGAGACTACAAACCAAGTTGGACTTAGAGTTCCAAATTCATCTATCTATATAGGAGAGAACAGAGGGAAACCTAAATATAAAAACGACTACTGTAGACGAATGCTTCAACCTAGAAGAACAAAATTTGGTGAGCCAAGTGGGATTTGTGTACTGATCATTACCACCAAGTATCATCAAGATTGGGTGAAAAAATATTTGCTGGTATTTTGGAAACTCGTTATTTCTTAGAAGCTTGGCAACCCCTCTCAATGAAACTGCTTTTCCACAGTCTGTGCCTAGGGCTACTTGAAGAGGAAGCAACCGTAGAGACAAAACTGAGAAGTCCTTTATTTTGTCAAGTTTCAAAGAGCTACTACAAACCATGTTGGATTTAGAGTTCTAATTTCACCTATCTATATAGGAGAGAGCAGAGTGAAACCAAAAATAAAAACTGGAACTGTAAATAAACGCTTCCACCTAGAAGAACAAAATTTGGTGAGCCAAGTGGGATTTGTTGTCTTGTCATTACCACCACGTATCATCAAGATTGGGTGAGAAAATATTTGCTGGTATTTCATAAACTCGTAATTTATTGGAAGTTTGGCAACCCCTTTAAATGAAAGTGCTTTTCCACAGTATCTGCTTAGGGCTACTTGAAGAAAAAAAACCATAGAGACAAAACTGAGATCTACTTTTTTTGTCAAGTTTCAAAGAGCTACTACAAACCATGTTGGATTTAGAGTTCTAAATTCATGTATCTATATAGGAGAGAACAGAGGGAAACCTTAATATAAAAACGATTACTGTAGACGAACGCTTCAACCTAGAAGAACAAAATTTGGTGAGCCAAGTGGGATTTGTGTACTGATCATTACGACCCAGTACCGTCAAGATTGGGTGAATAAATATTTGCTGGTGTTTCGGAAACTCGTTATGTCTTAGAAGCTTGGCAACCCCTCTCAATTAAAGTGCTTTTCCACAGTCTGTGCCTAGGGCTACTTGAAGAGGAAACAACCATAGAGACAAAACTGAGAACTCCTTTATTTTGTCAAGTTTCAAAGGGCTACTACAAACCATGTTGGATTTAGAGTTCCAAATTCATCTATCTATATAGGAGAGAACAGAGGGAAACCTAAAATATAAACTGCTACAGTAAACGAATGCTTCAAACTAGAAGAACAAAATTTGGTGGGCCAAGTGGGATTTGTGTCCTTCTCATTACGACCACGTATCATCCAGATTGGGTGAAAAAATATTTGCTGGTATTTCGGAAACTCGTAATTTCATGGAAGCTTGGCAACCCCTTTCAATGAAAGTGCTTTTCCACAGTCTCTGCTTAGGGCTACTTGAAGAGGAAACAAATTATAGAGACAAACCTGAGAACTCCTTTTTTATGTCAAGTTTCAAAGAGCTACTAGAAACCTTGTTGGATTTAGAGTTCCAAATTCATCTATCTACATAGGAGAGAACAGGGTGAATCCTAAATATAAAAACTGCTACTGTAGACGAACACTTCAACCTAGAAGAACAAAATTTGGTGAGCCAAGTGGGATTTGTGTACTGATCATTACCACCAAGTATCATCAAGATTGGGTGAAAAAATATTTGCTGGTATTTCGGAAACTCGTTATTTCTTAGAAGATTGGCAACCCCTGTCAATGAAAGTGCTTTTCCACAGTCTGTGCCTAGGGCTACTTGAATAGGAAACAAACCGTAGAGAAAAAAGTTAGAACTCCTTTATTTTATCAAGTTTCAAAGAGCTACTACAAACCATGTTGGATTAAGAGTTCCAAATTCATGTATCTATATAGGAGAGAACAGAGGGAAACCTAAAAATAAAAACTGCTACTGTAAACGAACGCTTCAACCTAGAAGAACAAAATTTGGTGAGCCACGTGGGATTTTTGTACCGATCATTACCACCACGTATCATCAAGATTGGGTGATAAAATATTTGCTGGTATTTTGGAAACTCGTAATTTCTTGGAAGCTTGGCAACCCCTTTCAATGAAAGTGCTTTTCCACAGTTTCTGCTTAGGGCTACTTGAAGAGGAAACAAATAATACAGACAAAACATAGAATTCCTTTATTTTTTCAAGTTTCAAAGAGCTACTACAAACCATGTTGGATTTAGAGTTACAAATCCATCCATCTATATAGGAGAGAACAGAGGGAAACCTAAAAAAATAAACTGCTACTGTAAAGAATGCATCAACCTCGAAGAACAAAATTTGGTGAGTCAAGTGGGATTTGTGTACCGATCATTACCAACTAGTATCATCAAGATTGGGTGAAAAAATATTTGCAGGTATTTCGGGAACTCGTTATTTTTTGGAAGCTTGGCAACCCCTTTCAATGAAAGTGCTTTTCCATAGTCTCTGCTTAGGGCTAATGAAGAGGAAACAAAACATAGAGACAAAACTGAGAACTACATTTTTGTCAAGTTTCAAAGAGCGTCTATAAACCATGTTGGATTTAGAGTTCCAAATTCATCTATGTATATAGGAGAGAACAGAGGAAAACCTAAATATAAAAACTGCAACTGTAGACGAACGCTTCATCCTAGAAGAACACAATTTGGTGAGCCAAGTGGGATTTGTGTACTGTTCATTACCACAAAGTATCATCACGTTTGGGTGAAAAAATATTTGCTGGTATTTCGGAAACTCGTTATTTCTTAGAAGCTTGCGAACCCCTCTCAATCAAAGTGCTTTTCCACAGTCTGTTCCTAGGTTTACTTGAAGAGGAAACAAACCATAGAGACAAAACTGAGAACTCCTTTATTTTGTTTAGTTTCAAAGAGCTACTACTAACCATGTTTTATTTAGAGTTCCAAATTCATCTATCTATATAGGAGAGAACAGAGGGAAACCCAAATATAAAAACGACTACTGTTGACGAACGCTTCAACCTAGAAGAACAAAATTTGGTGAGCCAAGTGGGATTTGTGTACTGATCATTACCACCAAGTATCATCAAGACTGGGTGAAAAAATATTTGCTGGTATTTCGGAAACTCGTTATTTCTTAGAAGCTTGGCAACCCCTCTCAATGAAAGTGCTTTTCCACAGTCTCTGCTTAGGACTGCTTGAAGAAAAAACAAACCATAGAGACAAAACTGAGAAGTCCATTATTTTGTCAAGTTTCAAAGAGCGACTACAAACCAAGTTGGACTTAGAGTTCCAAATTCATCTATCTATATAGGAGAGAACAGAGGGAAAACTAAATATAAAAACGACTACTGTAGACGAACGCTTCAACCTAGAAGAACAAAATATGGTGAGCCAAGTGGGATTTGTGTACTGATCATTACCACCAAGTATCATCAAGATTGGGTAAAAAATATTTGCTGGTATTTCGGAAACTCGTTATTTCTTAGAAGCTTGGCAACCCCTCTCAATGAAAGTGCTTTTCCACAGTCTGTGCCTAGGGCTACTTTAATAGGAAACAAACCGTAGAGACAAAAGTTTGAACTCCTTTATTTTATCAAGTTTCAAAGAGCTACTACAAACCATGTTGGATTAAGAGTTCCAAATTCATGTATCTATATAGGAGAGAACAGAGGGAAACCTAAAAATAAAAACTGCTACTGTAAACGAACGCTTCAACATAGAAGAACAAAATTTGGTGAGCCAAGTGGGATTTTTGTTCTGATCATTACCACCAAGTATCATCAAGATTGGGTGATAAAATATTTGCTGGTATTTTGGAAACTCGTAATTTCTTGGAAGCTTTGCAACCCCTTTCAATGAAAGTGCTTTTCCACAGTTTCTGCTTAGGGCTACTTGAAGAGGAAACAAATAATACAGACAAAACTTAGAATTCCTTTATTTTTTCAAGTTTCAAAGAGCTACTACAAACCATGTTGGATTTAGAGTTACAAATCCATCTATCTATATAGGAGAGAACAGAGGGAAACCTAAAAATATAAACTGCTACTGTTAAGAACGCTTCAACCTCGAAGAACAAAATTTGGTGAGTCAAGTGGGATTTGTGTACCGATCATTACCAACTAGTATCATCAAGATTGGGTGAAAAAATATTTGTGGGTATTTCGGGAACTCGTTATTTTTTGGAAGCTTGGCAACCCCTTTCAATGAAAGTGCTTTTCCACAGTCTCTGCTTAGTGCTACTTGAAGAGGAAACAAAACATAGAGACAAAACTGAGAACTACATTTTTGTCAAGTTTCAAAGAGCGTCTATAAACCATGTTGCATTTAGAGTTCCAAATTCATCTATCTATATAGGAGAGAACAGAGGGAAACCTAAATATAAAAAAGACTACTGTAGACGAACGCTTCAACCTAGAAGAACAAAATTTGGTGAGCCAAGTGGGATTTGTGTTCTGATCATTACCACCAAGTATCATCAAAATTGGGTGAAAAAATACTTGCTGGTATTTCGGAAACTCGTTATTTCTTAGAAGCTTGGCAACCCCTCTCAATGAAACTGCTTTTCCACAGTCTGTGCCTAGGGCTACTTGAAGAGAAAGCATCCATAGAGACAAAACTGAGAAGTCCTTTATTTTGTCAAGTTTCAAAGAGCTACTACAAACCATGTTGGATTTAGAGTTCCAATTTCACCTGTCTATATAGGAGAGAGCAGAGTGAAACCAAAAATAAAAACTGGAACTGTAAACGAACGCTTCCACCTAGAAGAACAAAATTTGGTGAGCCAAGTGGGATTTGTGTGCTTGTCATTACCACCACGTATCATCAAGATTGGGTGAGAAAATATTTGCTGGTATTTCAGAAACTCGTAATTTATTGGAAGTTTGGCAACCCCTTATAATGAAAGTGCTTTTCCACAGTCTCTGCTAAGGGCTACTTGAAGAAAAAAAAGCCATAGAGACAAAACTGAGATCTACTTTTTTGTCAAGTTTCAAAGAGCTACTACAAACCATGTTGGATTTAGAGTTCCAAATTCATGTATCTATACAGGAGAGAACAGAGGGAAACCTTAATATAAAAACGATTACTGTAGACGAACGCTTCAACCTAGAAGAACAAAATATGGTGAGCCAAGTGGGATTTGTGTACTGATCATTACCACCAAGTATCATCAAGATTGGGTGAAAAATATTTGCTGGTATTTCGGAAACTCGTTATTTCTTAGAAGCTTGGCAACCCCTCTCAATGAAAGTGCTTTTCCACAGTCTGTGCCTAGGGCTCCTTGAAGAGAAAGCATCCATAGAGACAAAACTGAGAAGTCCTTTATTTTGTCAAGTTTCAAAGAGCTACTACAAACCATGTTGGATTTAGAGTTCCAATTTCACCTGTCTATATAGGAGAGAGCAGAGTGAAACCAAAAATAAAAACTGGAACTGTAAACGAACGCTTCCACCTAGAAGAACAAAATTTGGTGAGCCAAGTGGGATTTGTGTGCTTGTCATTACCACCACGTATCATCAAGATTGGGTGAGAAAATATTTGCTGGTATTTCAGAAACTCGTAATTTATTGGAAGTTTGGCAACCCCTTATAATGAAAGTGCTTTTCCACAGTCTCTGCTAAGGGCTACTTGAAGAAAAAAAAGCCATAGAGACAAAACTGAGATCTACTTTTTTGTCAAGTTTCAAAGAGCTACTACAAACCATGTTGGATTTAGAGTTCCAAATTCATGTATCTATACAGGAGAGAACAGAGGGAAACCTTAATATAAAAACGATTACTGTAGACGAACGCTTCAACCTAGAAGAACAAAATTTGGTGAGCCAAGTGGGATTTTTGTACTGATCATTACGACCAAGTACCATCAATATTGGGTGAAAAAATATTTGCTGGTATTTCGCAAACTCGTTATTTCTTAGAAGCTTGGCAACCCCTCTCAAAGAAAGTGCTTTTCCACAGTCTGTGCCTAGGGCTACTTGAAGAGGAAACAACCATAGAGACAAAACTGAGAACTCCTTTATATTGTCAAGTTTCAAAGGGCTACTACAAACCATGTTGGATTTAGAGTTCCAAATTCATCTATCTATATGGGAGAGAACAGAGGGAAACCTAAAAATATAAACTGCTACAGTAAACGAATGCTTCAAACTAGAAGAACAAAATTTGCTGGGCCAAGTGGGATTTGTGTCCTTCTCATTACGACCACGTATCATCCAGATTGGGTGAAAAAATATTTGCTGGTATTTCGAAAACTCGTTATTTCTTAGAAGCTTGCGAACCCCTCTCAATCAAAGTGCTTTTCCACAGTCTGTTCCTAGGTTTACTTGAAGAGGAAACAAACCATAGAGACAAAACTGAGAACTCCTTTATTCTGTCAAGTTTCAAAGAGCTACTACTAACCATGTTTTATTTAGAGTTCCAAATTCATCTATCTATATAGGAGAGAACAGAGGGAAACCCAAATATAAAAACGACTACTGTTGACGAACGCTTCAACTTAGAAGAACAAAATTTGGTGAGCCAAGTGGGATTTGTGTACTGATCATTACCACCAAGTATCATCAAGACTGGGTGAAAAAATATTTGCTGGTATTTCGGAAACTCGTTATTTCTTAGAAGCTTGGCAACCCCTCTCAATGAAAGTGCTTTTCCACAGTCTCTGCTTAGGACTGCTTGAAGAAAAAACAAACCATAGAGACAAAACTGAGAAGTCCATTATTTTGTCAAGTTTCAAAGAGCGACTACAAACTAAGTTGGACTTAGAGTTCCAAATTCATCTATCTATATAGGAGAGAACAGAGGGAAAACTAAATATAAAAACGACTACTGTAGACGAACGCTTCAACCTAGAAGAACAAAATATGGTGAGCCAAGTGGGATTTGTGTACTGATCATTACCACCAAGTATCATCAAGATTGGGTGAAAAATATTTGCTGGTATTTCGGAAACTCGTTATTTCTTAGAAGCTTGGCAACCCCTCTCAATGAAAGTGCTTTTCCACAGTCTGTGCCTAGGGCTACTTTAATAGGAAACAAACCGTAGAGACAAAAGTTTGAACTCCTTTATTTTATCAAGTTTCAAAGAGCTACTACAAACCATGTTGGATTAAGAGTTCCAAATTCATGTATCTATATAGGAGAGAACAGAGGGAAACCTAAAAATAAAAACTGATACTGTAAACGAACGCTTCAACATAGAAGAACAAAATTTGGTGAGCCAAGTGGGATTTTTGTTCTGATCATTACCACCACGTATCATCAAGATTGGGTGATAAAATATTTGGAAACTCGTAATTTCTTGGAAGCTTTGCAACCCCTTTCAATGAAAGTGCTTTTCCACAGTTTCTGCTTAGGGCTACTTGAAGAGGAAACAAATAATACAGACAAAACTTAGAATTCCTTTATTTTTTCAAGTTTCAAAGAGCTACTACAAACCATGTTGGATTTAGAGTTCCAATTTCACCTGTCTATATAGGAGAGAGCAGAGTGAAACCAAAAATAAAAACTGGAACTGTAAACGAACGCTTCCACCTAGAAGAACAAAATTTGGTGAGCCAAGTGGGATTTGTGTGCTTGTCATTACCACCACGTATCATCAAGATTGGGTGAGAAAATATTTGCTGGTATTTCAGAAACTCGTAATTTATTGGAAGTTTGGCAACCCCTTATAATGAAAGTGCTTTTCCACAGTCTCTGCTAAGGGCTACTTGAAGAAAAAAAAGCCATAGAGACAAAACTGAGATCTACTTTTTTGTCAAGTTTCAAAGAGCTACTACAAACCATGTTGGATTTAGAGTTCCAAATTCATGTATCTATACAGGAGAGAACAGAGGGAAACCTTAATATAAAAACGATTACTGTAGACGAACGCTTCAACCTAGAAGAACAAAATATGGTGAGCCAAGTGGGATTTGTGTACTGATCATTACCACCAAGTATCATCAAGATTGGGTGAAAAATATTTGCTGGTATTTCGGAAACTCGTTATTTCTTAGAAGCTTGGCAACCCCTCTCAATGAAAGTGCTTTTCCCACAGTCTGTGCCTAGGGCTACTTTAATAGGAAACAAACCGTAGAGACAAAAGTTTGAACTCCTTTATTTTATCAAGTTTCAAAGAGCTACTAGAAACCATGTTGGATTAAGAGTTCCAAATTCATGTATCTATATAGGAGAGAACAGAGGGAAACCTAAAAATAAAAACTGCTACTGTAAACGAACGCTTCAACCTAGAAGAACAAAATTTGGTGAGCCAAGTGGGATTTTTGTTCTGATCATTACCACCACGTATCATCAAGATTGGGTGATAAAATATTTGCTGGTATTTTGGAAACTCGTAATTTCTTGGAAGCTTTGCAACCCCTTTCAATGAAAGTGCTTTTCCACAGTTTCTGCTTAGGGCTACTTGAAGAGGAAACAAATAATACAGACAAAACTTAGAATTCCTTTATTTTTTCAAGTTTCAAAGAGCTACTACAAACCATGTTGGATTTAGAGTTACAAATCCATCTATCTATATAGGAGAGAACAGAGGGAAACCTAAAAATATAAACTGCTACTGTTAAGAACGCTTCAACCTCGAAGAACAAAATTTGGTGAGTCAAGTGGGATTTGTGTACCGATCATTACCAACTAGTATCATCAAGATTGGGTGAAAAAATATTTGTGGGTATTTCGGGAACTCGTTATTTTTTGGAAGCTTGGCAAGCCCTTTCAATGAAAGTGCTTTTCCACAGTCTCTGCTTAGGGCTACTTGAAGAGGAAACAAACCATAGAGACAAAACTGAGAACTACATTTTTGTCAAGTTTCAAAGAGCGTCTATAAACCATGTTGCATTTAGAGTTCCAAATTCATCTATCTATATAGGAGAGAACAGAGGGAAACCTAAATATAAAAAAGACTACTGTAGACGAACGCTTCAACCTAGAAGAACAAAATTTGGTGAGCCAAGTGGGATTTGTGTTCTGATCATTACCACCAAGTATCATCAAAATTGGGTGAAAAATACTTGCTGGTATTTCGGAAACTCGTTATTTCTTAGAAGCTTGGCAACCCCTCTCAATGAAACTGCTTTTCCACAGTCTGTGCCTAGGGCTCCTTGAAGAGAAAGCATCCATAGAGACAAAACTGAGAAGTCCTTTATTTTGTCAAGTTTCAAAGAGCTACTACAAACCATGTTGGATTTAGAGTTCCAATTTCACCTGTCTATATAGGAGAGAGCAGAGTGAAACCAAAAATAAAAACTGGAACTGTAAACGAACGCTTCCACCTAGAAGAACAAAATTTGGTGAGCCAAGTGGGATTTGGGTGCTTGTCATTACCACCACGTATCATCAAGATTGGGTGAGAAAATATTTGCTGGTATTTCAGAAACTCGTAATTTATTGGAAGTTTGGCAACCCCTTATAATGAAAGTGCTTTTCCACAGTCTCTGCTAAGGGCTACTTGAAGAAAAAAAAGCCATAGAGACAAAACTGAGATCTACTTTTTTGTCAAGTTTCAAAGAGCTACTACAAACCATGTTGGATTTAGAGTTCCAAATTCATGTATCTATACAGGAGAGAACAGAGGGAAACCTTAATATAAAAACGATTACTGTAGACGAACGCTTCAACCTAGAAGAACAAAATTTGGTGAGCCAAGTGGGATTTTTGTACTGATCATTACAACCAAGTACCATCAATATTGGGTGAAAAAATATTTGCTGGTATTTCGCAAACTCGTTATTTCTTAGAAACTTGGCAACCCCTCTCAAAGAAAGTGCTTTTCCACAGTCTGTGCCTAGGGCTACTTGAAGAGGAAACAACCATAGAGACAAAACTGAGAACTCCTTTATATTGTCAAGTTTCAAAGGGCTACTACAAACCATGTTGGATTTAGAGTTCCAAATTCATCTATCTATATAGGAGAGAACAGAGGGAAACCTAAAAATATAAACTGCTACAGTAAACGAATGCTTCAAACTAGAAGAACAAAATTTGCTGGGCCAAGTGGGATTTGTGTCCTTCTCATTACCACCACGTATCATCCAGATTGGGTGAAAAAATATTTGCTGGTATTTCGGAAACTCGTAATTTGTTGGAAGCTTGGCAACCCCTTTCAATGAGAGTGCTTTTCCCCAGTCTCTGCTTAGGGCTACTTGAAGAGGAAACAAATTATAGAGACAAACCTGAGAACTCCTTTTTTATGTCAAGTTTCAAAGAGCTACTACAAACCTTGTTGGATTTAGAGTTCCAAATTCATCTATCTACATAGGAGAGAACAGGGTGAATCCTAAACATAAAAACTGCTACTGTAGACGAACACTTCAACCTAGATGAACAAATTTGGTGAGCCAAGTGGGATTTGTGTACTGATCATTACCACCAAGTAGCATCAAGTATGGGTGAAAAAATATTTGCTGGTATTTCGGAAACTCGTTATTTCTTAGAAGCTTGGAAACCCCTCTCAATGAAAGTGCTTTTCCACAGTCTGTGCCTAGGGCTACTTGAATAGGAAACAAACCATAGAGACAAAAATGAGAACTCCTTTATTTTATCAAGTTTCAAAGAGCTACTACAAACCATGTTGGATTAAGAGTTCCAAATTCATGTATCTATATAGGAGAGAACAGAAGGAAACCTTAATATAAAAACGATTACTGTAGACGAACGCTTCAACCTAGAAGAACAAAATTTGGTGAGCCAAGTGGGATTTGTGTACTGATCATTACGACCAAGTACCATCAAGATTGGGTGAAAAAATATTTGCTGGTATTTCGGAAACTCGTTATTTCTTAGAAGCTTGGCAACCCCTCTCAATGAATGGGCTTTTCCACAGTCTGTGCCTAGGGCTACTTGAAGAGGAAACAACCATAGAGACAAAACTGAGAACTCCTTTATTTTGTCAAGTTTCAAAGGGCTACTACAAACCATGTTGGATTTGGAGTTCCAAATTCATCTATCTATATAGGAGAGAACAGAGGGAAACCTAAAAATATAAACTGCTACAGTAAACGAATGCTTCAAACTAGAAGAACAAAATTTGGTGGGCCAAGTGGGATTTGTGTCCTTCTCATTACGACCACGTATCATCCAGATTGGGTGAAAAATATTTGCTGGTATTTCGGAAAATCGTAATTTCTTGGAAGCTTGGCAACCCCTTTCAATGAAAGTGCTTTTCCACAGTCTCTGCTTAGGGCTACTTGAAGAGGAAACAAACTATAGAGACAAACCTGAGAACTCCTTTTTTATGTCAAGTTTCAAAGAGCTACTACAAACCTTGTTGGTTTTAGAGTTCCAAATTCATCTATCTACATAGGAGAGAACAGGGTGAATCCTAAACATAAAAACTGCTACTGTAGACGAACACTTCAACCTAGAAGAACAAAAATTGGTGAGCCAAGTGGGATTTGTGTACTGATCATTAAAAACCAAGTATCATCAAGACTGGGTGAAAAAATATTTGCTGGTATTTCGGAAACTCGTTATTTCTTAGAAGCTTGGCAACCCCTCTCAATGAAAGTGCTTTTCCACAGTCTGTGCCTAGGGCTACTTGAAGAGGAAACAACCATAGAGACAAAACTGAGAAGTCCTTTATTTTGTCAAGTTTCAAATAGCTACTACAAACCATGTTGGATTTAGAGTTCCAAATTCATCTATCTACATAGGAGAGAACAGAGGGAAACCGAAATATAAAAACGACTACTGTAGACGAACGCTTCAACCTAGAAGAACAAAATTTGGTGAGCCAAGTGGGATTTGTGTACTGATCATTACCACCAAGTATCATCAAGATTGGGTGAAAAATTATTTGCTGTTTTTCGGAAACTCGTTATTTCTTAGAAGCTTGGCAACCCCTCTCAATGAAAGTGCGTTTCCACAGTCTGTGCCTTGGGCTACTTGAAGGGGAAACAAAACATAGAGACAAAACTGAGAACTTTTTTATTTTGTCAAGTTTCAAAGAGCTACTACAAACCATGTAGGATTTAGAGTTCCAAATTCATCTATGTTTATAGGATAGAACAGAGTGAAACCAAAAATAAAAACTGCAACTGTAAACGAACGCTTCCACGTAGAAGAACAAAATTTGGAGAGAGAGTGGGATTTGTGTACTTGTCATTACCACCACGTATCATCAAGATTGGGAGAAAAAATATTTGCTGGTATTTCGGAAACTCGTAATTTCTTGGAAGCTTGTCAACCCCTTTCAATGAAAGTGCTTTTCCACAGTTTCTGCTTAGGGCTACTTGAAGAGGAAACAAATAATTGAGACAAAACTTAGAATTCCTTTATTTTGTCAAGTTTCAAATAGCTACTACAAACCATGTTGGATTTAGAGATCCAAATTCAGCTATCTATATAGGAGAGAAAAGAGGGAAACCTAAAAATATAAACTGCTACTGTAAACGAACGCTTCAAACTAGAAGAACAAAATTTGCTGAGTCATTTGGGATTTCTGTACCGATCATTACCACCAAGAATCATCAAGATCGGGTGAAAAATATTTGCTGGTATTTCGGAAACATGTTATTTCTTCGAAGATTGGCAACCACTTTCAATGGAAGTGCTTTTCCACAGTCTCTGCTTAGGGCTACTTGAAGAGGAAACAAACCATAGAGACAAAACTGAGAACTACTTTAATTTGTCAAGTTTCAAAGAGCTACTACAAACCATGTTGGATTTAGAGTTCCAAATTTATGTATCTATATAGGAGAGAACAAAGGGAAACCTAAAAATAAAAACTGCTACTGTAAACGAACGCTTCAACCTAGAAAAACAAAAATTCATGAGCCAAGAGGGATTTGTGTACTTGTCATTACCACCACGTATCATCAAGATTGGGTGAAAAAATATTTGCTGGTATTTCGGAAACTCGTAATTTCTTGGAAGCTTGGCAACCCCTTTCAATGAAAGTGCTTTTCCACAGCCTCTGCTTAGGGCTACTTGAAGAGTAACAAACCATAGAGACAAAACTGAGAACTACTTTTTTTGTCAAGTTTCAAAGAGCTACTACAAACCATGTTGGATTTAGAGTTCCAAATTCATCTATTTATATAGGAGAGAACAGAGTGAAACCCACATATAAAAACTTCTACTGTAGACGAACCATTCAACCTAGAAAAACAAAATTTGGTGAGCCAAGTGGGATTTGTGTACTGATCATTACCACCAAGTATCATCAAGATTGGGTGAAAAAATATTTGCTGGTATTTCGGTAACTCGTTATTTCTTAGAAGCTTGGCAACCTCTCTCAATGAAAGTGGTTTTCCACAGTCTGTGCCTAGGGCTACTTGAAGAGGAAACAAAACATAGAGACAAAATCTTACAACTCCTTTACTTTGTCAAGTTTGAAAAAGCTACTACAAACCATGTTGGATTTAAAGTTCCAAATTCATCTATCTATATAGGAGAGAACAAAGTGAAACCTAAAAATAAAAAATGCTACTGTAAATGAACACTTCAACCTAGAAGAACAAAATTTGGTGAGTCAAGTGGGATTTATGTACCGATCATTACCACCAAGTATGATCAAGATTAGGTAAAAAATATTTGCTGGTATTTCGGAAACTCGTTATTTTTGGAAGCTTGGCAACCCCTTTCAATGAAAGTGCTTTTCCACAGTCTGTGCCTAGGGCTACTTGAAGAGGAAAGAAACCATAGAAACAAAACTGAGAACTGCTTTATTTTGTCAAGTTTCAAAGAGCTACTACAAACCTTGTTGGATTTAGAGTTCCAAATTCATCTATCTATATAGGAGAGAAGAAAGTGAAACCTAAACATAAAAACTGCTACTATAGATGAACGCGTATACCTAGAAGAACAAAATTATGTGGGCAAGTGGGATTTGTGCACTGATCATTACCACCACGTATCATCAAGTTTGGATGAAAGAGTATTTGCTCCTATTTCGGAAACTCGTAATTTCTTGGAAGCTTGGCAACTCCATTCAATGAAAGTGCTTTTCCACAGTCTCTGCTTAGGGTACTTGAAGAGGAAACAAATCACAGAGACAAAACTGAGAACTACTTTTTTTTGTAAGTTTCAAAGAGCTACTACAAACCATGTTGAATTTAGAGTTCCAAAATCAGCTATCTATATAGGAGAAAACAGAGAGAAACCTAAAAATATAAAATGCTACTGTACACGAATACTTTAAACTAGAATTAACAAAATTTGGTGAGTCAAGTGGGATTTCTGTACCGATCATTAACACCAAGTATCATCAAGATTGGTTGAAAAAATATTTGCTGGTATTTCGGCAACTCGTTATTTCTTGGGAGCTTGGCAACCCCTTTCAATAAAAGTGCTTTTCCACAGTCTGTGCCTAGGGCTACTTGAAGAGGAAAAAACCATGGAGACAATACTGAGAACTACTTTATTTTTTCAAGTTTCAAAGAGCTACTACAAACCATGTTGGATTTAGAGTTCCAAATTCATCTATCTATATAGAAGAAAGCAGAGTGAAACCTAATATTAAAACTGGTACTGTAGACGAACGCTTCAACCTAGAAAAACAAAATTTGGTGAGCCAAGTGAGATTGGTGTACTGATCATTATTTCCAAGTATCATCAAGATTGGGTGAAAAAATATTTGCTGGTATTTCGGAAACTCGTTATTTCTTAGAAGCTTTGCAACCTCTCTCAAAGAAAGTGCTTTTCCACAGTGTGTGCCTAGGGGTACTTGAAGAGGAAACAAACCATAGAGACAAAACTGAGAACTCCTTTATTTTGTCAAGTTTCAAAGAGCTACTACAAACCATGTTGGATTTAGAGTTCTAAATTCATCTATCTATATAGGAGAGAACAGAGGGAAACCTAAATATAAAAACGACTACTGTAGACGAACGCTTCAACCTAGAAGAACAAAATTTGGTGAGCCAAGTGGGATTTGTGTACTGATCATTACGACCAAGTACCATCAAGATTGGGTGAAAAAATATTTGCTGGTATTTCGGAAACTCGTTATTTCTTAGAAGCTTGGCAACCCCTCTCAATGAATGGGCTTTTCCACAGTCTGTGCCTAGGGCTACTTGAAGAGGAAACAACCATAGAGACAAAACTGAGAACTCCTTTATTTTATCAAGTTTCAAAGGGCTACTACAAACCATGTTGGATTTGGAGTTCCAAATTCATCTATCTATATAGGAGAGAACAGAGGGAAACCTAAAAATATAAACTGCTACAGTAAACGAATGCTTCAAACTAGAAGAACAAAATTTGGTGGGCCAAGTGGGATTTGTGTCCTTCTCATTACGACCACGTATCATCCAGATTGGGTGAAAAAATATTTGCTGGTATTTCGGAAAATCGTAATTTCTTGGAAGCTTGGCAACCCCTTTCAATGAAAGTGCTTTTCCACAGTCTCTGCTTAGGGCTACTTGAAGAGGAAACAAACTATAGAGACAAACCTGAGAACTCCTTTTTTATGTCAAGTTTCAAAGAGCTACTACAAACCTTGTTGGTTTTAGAGTTCCAAATTCATCTATCTACATAGGAGAGAACAGGGTGAATCCTAAACATAAAAACTGCTACTGTAGACGAACACTTCAACCTAGAAGAACAAAAATTGGTGAGCCAAGTGGGATTTGTGTACTGATCATTAAAAACCAAGTATCATCAAGACTGGGTGAAAAAATATTTGCTGGTATTTCGGAAACTCGTTATTTCTTAGAAGCTTGGCCACCCCTCTCAATGAAAGTGCTTTTCCACAGTCTGTGCCTAGGGCTACTTGAAGAGGAAACAACCATAGAGACAAAACTGAGAAGTCCTTTATTTTGTCAAGTTTCAAATAGCTACTACAAACCATGTTGGATTTAGAGTTCCAAATTCATCTATCTACATAGGAGAGAACAGAGGGAAACCGAAATATAAAAACGACTACTGTAGACGAACGCTTCAACCTAGAAGAACAAAATTTGGTGAGCCAAGTGGGATTTGTGTACTGATCATTACCACCAAGTATCATCAAGATTGGGTGAAAAATTATTTGCTGGTTTTTCGGAAACTCGTTATTTCTTAGAAGCTTGGCAACCCCTCTCAATGAAAGTGCGTTTCCACAGTCTGTGCCTTGGGCTACTTGAAGGGGAAACAAAACATAGAGACAAAACTGAGAACTTTTTTATTTTGTCAAGTTTCAAAGAGCTACTACAAACCATGTAGGATTTAGAGTTCCAAATTCATCTATGTTTATAGGATAGAACAGAGTGAAACCAAATATAAAAACTGCAACTGTAAACGAACGCTTCCACGTAGAAGAACAAAATTTGGAGAGAGAGTGGGATTTGTGTACTTGTCATTACCACCACGTATCATCAAGATTGGGAGAAAAAATATTTGCTGGTATTTCGGAAACTCGTAATTTATAGGAAGCTTGGCAACCCTTTTTAATGAAAGTGCTTTTCCACAGTCTTTGCTTAGGGCTAATTGAAGAAAAAACAAACCATAGAGACAATACTGAGAACTACATTTTTTTGTCAAGTTTCAAAGAGCGACTACAAACCATGTTGGATTTAGAGTTCCAAATTAATCTATCTATATAGGAGAGAACAGAGGAAAACCTAAATATAAAAATGACTACTGTATACGAACGCTTCAACCTAGAAGAACAAAATTTGGTGAGCCAAGTGGGATTTGTGTACTGATCATTACCACCCAGTATCATCAAAATTGGGTGAAAAAATATTTGCTGGTATTCGGACACTCGTAATTTCTTGGAAGCTTGTCAACCCTTTCAATGAAAGTGCTTTTCCACAGTTTCTGCTTAGGGCTACTTGAAGAGGAAACAAATAATTGAGACAAAACTTAGAATTCCTTTATTTTGTCAAGTTTCAAAGAGCTACTACAAACCATGTTGGATTTAGAGATCCAAATTCAGCTATCTATATAGGAGAGAAAAGAGGGAAACCTAAAAATATAAACTGCTACTGTAAACGAACGCTTCAAACTAGAAGAACAAAATTTGCTGAGTCATTTGGGATTTCTGTACCGATCATTACCACCAAGAATCATCAAGATCGGGTGAAAAAATATTTGCTGGTATTTCGGAAACATGTTATTTCTTCGAAGATTGGCAACCACTTTCAATGGAAGTGCTTTTCCACAGTCTCTGCTTAGGGCTACTTGAAGAGGAAACAAACCATAGAGACAAAACTGAGAACTACTTTAATTTGTCAAGTTTCAAAGAGCTACTACAAACCATGTTGGATTTAGAGTTCCAAATTTATGTATCTATATAGGAGAGAACAAAGGGAAACCTAAAAATAAAAACTGCTACTGTAAACGAACGCTTCAACCTAGAAAAACAAAATTTCATGAGCCAAGTGGGATTTGTGTACTTGTCATTACCACCACGTATCATCAAGATTGGGTGAAAAAATATTTGCTGGTATTTCGGAAACTCGTAATTTCTTGGAAGCTTGGCAACCCCTTTCAATGAAAGTGCTTTTCCACAGCCTCTGCTTAGGGCTACTTGAAGAGTAACAAACCATAGAGACAAAACTGAGAACTACTTTTTTTGTCAAGTTTCAAAGAGCTACTACAAACCATGTTGGATTTAGAGTTCCAAATTCATCTATTTATATAGGAGAGAACAGAGTGAAACCCACATATAAAAACTTCTACTGTAGACGAACCATTCAACCTAGAAAAACAAAATTTGGTGAGCCAAGTGGGATTTGTGTACTGATCATTACCACCAAGTATCATCAAGATTGGGTGAAAAAATATTTGCTGGTATTTCGGTAACTCGTTATTTCTTAGAAGCTTGGCAACCTCTCTAAATGAAAGTGGTTTTCCACAGTCTGTGCCTAGGGCTACTTGAAGAGGAAACAAAACATAGAGACAAAATCTTACAACTCCTTTACTTTGTCAAGTTTGAAAAAGCTACTACAAACCATGTTGGATTTAAAGTTCCAAATTCATCTATCTATATAGGAGAGAACAAAGTGAAACCTAAAAATAAAAAATGCTACTGTAAATGAACACTTCAACCTAGAAGAACAAAATTTGGTGAGTCAAGTGGGATTTATGTACCGATCATTACCACCAAGTATGATCAAGATTAGGTAAAAAATATTTGCTGGTATTTCGGAAACTCGTTATTTTTGGAAGCTTGGCAACCCCTTTCAATGAAAGTGCTTTTCCACAGTCTGTGCCTAGGGCTACTTGAAGAGGAAAGAAACCATAGAAACAAAACTGAGAACTGCTTTATTTTGTCAAGTTTCAAAGAGCTACTACAAACCTTGTTGGATTTAGAGTTCCAAATTCATCTATCTAATATAGGAGAGAAGAAAGTGAAACCTAAACATAAAACTGCTACTATAGATGAACGCGTATACCTAGAAGAACAAAATTATGTGGGCAAGTGGGATTTGTGCACTGATCATTACCACCACGTATCATCAAGTTTGGATGAAAGAGTATTTGCTCCTATTTCGGAAACTCGTAATTTCTTGGAAGCTTGGCAACTCCATTCAATGAAAGTGCTTTTCCACAGTCTCTGCTTAGGGTACTTGAAGAGGAAACAAATCACAGAGACAAAACTGAGAACTACTTTTTTTTGTAAGTTTCAAAGAGCTACTACAAACCATGTTGAATTTAGAGTTCCAAAATCAGCTATCTATATAGGAGAAAACAGAGAGAAACCTAAAAATATAAAATGCTACTGTACACGAATACTTTAAACTAGAATAACAAAATTTGGTGAGTCAAGTGGGATTTCTGTACCGATCATTAACACCAAGTATCATCAAGATTGGTTGAAAAATATTTGCTGGTATTTCGGCAACTCGTTATTTCTTGGGAGCTTGGCAACCCCTTTCAATAAAAGTGCTTTTCCACAGTCTGTGCCTAGGGCTACTTGAAGAGGAAAAAACCATGGAGACAATACTGAGAACTACTTTATTTTTTCAAGTTTCAAAGAGCTACTACAAACCATGTTGGATTTAGAGTTCCAAATTCATCTATCTATATAGAAGAAAGCAGAGTGAAACCTAATATTAAAACTGGTACTGTAGACGAACGCTTCAACCTAGAAAAACAAAATTTGGTGAGCCAAGTGAGATTGGTGTACTGATCATTATTTCCAAGTATCATCAAGATTGGGTGAAAAAATATTTGCTGGTATTTCGGAAACTCGTTATTTCTTAGAAGCTTTGCAACCTCTCTCAAAGAAAGTGCTTTTCCACAGTGTGTGCCTAGGGGTACTTGAAGAGGAAACAAACCATAGAGACAAAACTGAGAACTCCTTTATTTTGTCAAGTTTCAAAGAGCTACTACAAACCATGTTGGATTTAGAGTTCTAAATTCATCTATCTATATAGGAGAGAACAGAGGGAAACCTAAATATAAAAACGACTACTGTAGACGAACGCTTCAACCTAGAAGAACAAAATTTGGTGAGCCAAGTGGGATTTGTGTACTGATCATTACGACCAAGTACCATCAAGATTGGGTGAAAAAATATTTGCTGGTATTTCGGAAACTCGTTATTTCTTAGAAGCTTGGCAACCCTCTCAATGAATGGGCTTTTCCACAGTCTGTGCCTAGGGCTACTTGAAGAGGAAACAACCATAGAGACAAAACTGAGAACTCCTTTATTTTATCAAGTTTCAAAGGGCTACTACAAACCATGTTGGATTTGGAGTTCCAAATTCATCTATCTATATAGGAGAGAACAGAGGGAAACCTAAAAATATAAACTGCTACAGTAAACGAATGCTTCAAACTAGAAGAACAAAATTTGGTGGGCCAAGTGGGATTTTGTGTCCTTCTCATTACGACCACGTATCATCCAGATTGGGTGAAAAAATATTTGCTGGTATTTCGGAAAATCGTAATTTCTTGGGAAGCTTGGCAACCCCTTTCAATGAAAGTGCTTTTCCACAGTCTCTGCTTAGGGCTACTTGAAGAGGAAACAAACTATAGAGACAAACCTGAGAACTCCTTTTTTATGTCAAGTTTCAAAGAGCTACTACAAACCTTGTTGGTTTTAGAGTTCCAAATTCATCTATCTACATAGGAGAGAACAGGGTGAATCCTAAACATAAAAACTGCTACTGTAGACGAACACTTCAACCTAGAAGAACAAAAATTGGTGAGCCAAGTGGGATTTGTGTACTGATCATTAAAAACCAAGTATCATCAAGACTGGGTGAAAAAATATTTGCTGGTATTTCGGAAACTCGTTATTTCTTAGAAGCTTGGCCACCCCTCTCAATGAAAGTGCTTTTCCACAGTCTGTGCCTAGGGCTACTTGAAGAGGAAACAACCATAGAGACAAAACTGAGAAGTCCTTTATTTTGTCAAGTTTCAAATAGCTACTACAAACCATGTTGGATTTAGAGTTCCAAATTCATCTATCTACATAGGAGAGAACAGAGGGAAACCGAAATATAAAAACGACTACTGTAGACGAACGCTTCAACCTAGAAGAACAAAATTTGGTGAGCCAAGTGGGATTTGTGTACTGATCATTACCACCAAGTATCATCAAGATTGGGTGAAAAATTATTTGCTGGTTTTTCGGAAACTCGTTATTTCTTAGAAGCTTGGCAACCCCTCTCAATGAAAGTGCGTTTCCACAGTCTGTGCCTTGGGCTACTTGAAGGGGAAACAAAACATAGAGACAAAACTGAGAACTTTTTTATTTTGTCAAGTTTCAAAGAGCTACTACAAACCATGTAGGATTTAGAGTTCCAAATTCATCTATGTTTATAGGATAGAACAGAGTGAAACCAAATATAAAAACTGCAACTGTAAACGAACGCTTCCACGTAGAAGAACAAAATTTGGAGAGAGAGTGGGATTTGTGTACTTGTCATTACCACCACGTATCATCAAGATTGGGAGAAAAAATATTTGCTGGTATTTCGGAAACTCGTAATTTATAGGAAGCTTGGCAACCCTTTTTAATGAAAGTGCTTTTCCACAGTCTTTGCTTAGGGCTAATTGAAGAAAAAACAAACCATAGAGACAATACTGAGAACTACATTTTTTTGTCAAGTTTCAAAGAGCGACTACAAACCATGTTGGATTTAGAGTTCCATTAATCTATCTATATAGGAGAGAACAGAGGAAAACCTAAATATAAAAATGACTACTGTATACGAACGCTTCAACCTAGAAGAACAAAATTTGGTGAGCCAAGTGGGATTTGTGTACTGATCATTACCACCCAGTATCATCAAAATTGGGTGAAAAAATATTTGCTGGTATTTCGGAAACTCGTAATTTCTTGGAAGCTTGTCAACCCCTTTCAATGAAAGTGCTTTTCCACAGTTTCTGCTTAGGGCTACTTGAAGAGGAAACAAATAATTGAGACAAAACTTAGAATTCCTTTATTTTGTCAAGTTTCAAAGAGCTACTACAAACCATGTTGGATTTAGAGATCCAAATTCAGCTATCTATATAGGAGAGAAAAGAGGGAAACCTAAAAATATAACTGCTACTGTAAACGAACGCTTCAAACTAGAAGAACAAAATTTGCTGAGTCATTTGGGATTTCTGTACCGATCATTACCACCAAGAATCATCAAGATCGGGTGAAAAAATATTGCTGGTATTTCGGAAACATGTTATTTCTTCGAAGATTGGCAACCACTTTCAATGGAAGTGCTTTTCCACAGTCTCTGCTTAGGGCTACTTGAAGAGGAAACAAACCATAGAGACAAAACTGAGAACTACTTTAATTTGTCAAGTTTCAAAGAGCTACTACAAACCATGTTGGATTTAGAGTTCCAAATTTATGTATCTATATAGGAGAGAACAAAGGGAAACCTAAAAATAAAAAACTGCTACTGTAAACGAACGCTTCAACCTAGAAAAACAAATTTCATGAGCCAAGTGGGATTTGTGTACTTGTCATTACCACCACGTATCATCAAGATTGGGTGAAAAAATATTTGCTGGTATTTCGGAAACTCGTAATTTCTTGGAAGCTTGGCAACCCCTTTCAATGAAAGTGCTTTTCCACAGCCTCTGCTTAGGGCTACTTGAAGAGTAACAAACCATAGAGACAAAACTGAGAACTACTTTTTTTGTCAAGTTTCAAAGAGCTACTACAAACCATGTTGGATTTAGAGTTCCAAATTCATCTATTTATATAGGGAGAACAGAGTGAAACCCACATATAAAAACTTCTACTGTAGACGAACCATTCAACCTAGAAAAACAAAATTTGGTGAGCCAAGTGGGATTTGTGTACTGATCATTACCACCAAGTATCATCAAGATTGGGTGAAAAAATATTTGCTGGTATTTCGGTAACTCGTTATTTCTTAGAAGCTTGGCAACCTCTCTAAATGAAAGTGGTTTTCCACAGTCTGTGCCTAGGGCTACTTGAAGAGGAAACAAAACATAGAGACAAAATCTTACAACTCCTTTACTTTGTCAAGTTTGAAAAAGCTACTACAAACCATGTTGGATTTAAAGTTCCAAATTCATCTATCTATATAGGAGAGAACAAAGTGAAACCTAAAAATAAAAAATGCTACTGTAAATGAACACTTCAACCTAGAAGAACAAAATTTGGTGAGTCAAGTGGGATTTATGTACCGATCATTACCACCAAGTATGATCAAGATTAGGTAAAAAATATTTGCTAGTATTTCGGAAACTCGTTATTTTTGGAAGCTTGGCACCCCATTTCAATGAAAGTGCTTTTCCACAGTCTGTGCCTAGGGCTACTTGAAGAGGAAAGAAACCATAGAAACAAAACTGAGAACTGCTTTATTTTGTCAAGTTTCAAAGAGCTACTACAAACCTTGTTGGATTTAGAGTTCCAAATTCATCTATCTATATAGGAGAGAAGAGAGTGAAACCTAAACATAAAAACTGCTACTATAGATGAACGCGTATACCTAGAAGAACAAAATTATGTGGGCAAGTGGGATTTGTGCACTGATCATTACCACCACGTATCATCAAGTTTGGATGAAAGAGTATTTGCTCGTATTTCGGAAACTCGTAATTTCTTGGAAGCTTGGCAACTCCATTCAATGAAAGTGCTTTTCCACAGTCTCTCCTTAGGGTACTTGAAGAGGAAACAAATCACAGAGACAAAACTGAGAACTACTTTTTTTTGTAAGTTTCAAAGAGCTACTACAAACCATGTTGAATTTAGAGTTCCAAAATCAGCTATCTATATAGGAGAAAACAGAGAGAAACCTAAAAATATAAAATGCTACTGTACACGAATACTTTAAACTAGAATAACAAAATTTGGTGAGTCAAGTGGGATTTCTGTACCGATCATTAACACCAAGTATCATCAAGATTGGTTGAAAAAATATTTGCTGGTATTTCGGCAACTCGTTATTTCTTGGGAGCTTGGCAACCCCTTTCAATAAAAGTGCTTTTCCACAGTCTGTGCCTAGGGCTACTTGAAGAGGAAAAAACCATGGAGACAATACTGAGAACTACTTTATTTTTTCAAGTTTCAAAGAGCTACTACAAACCATGTTGGATTTAGAGTTCCAAATTCATCTATCTATATAGAAGAAAGCAGAGTGAAACCTAATATTAAAACTGGTACTGTAGACGAACGCTTCAACCTAGAAAAACAAATTTGGTGAGCCAAGTGAGATTGGTGTACTGATCATTATTTCCAAGTATCATCAAGATTGGGTGAAAAAATATTTGCTGGTATTTCGGAAACTCGTTATTTCTTAGAAGCTTTGCAACCTCTCTCAAAGAACGTGCTTTTCCACAGTGTGTGCCTAGGGGTACTTGAAGAGGAAACAAACCATAGAGACAAAACTGAGAACACCTTTATTTTGTCAAGTTTCAAAGAGCTACTACAAACCATGTTGGATTTAGAGTTCTAAATTCATCTATCTATATAGGAGAGAACAGAGGGAAACCTAAATATAAAAACGACTACTGTAGACGAACGCTTCAACCTAGAAGAACAAAATTTGGTGAGCCAAGTGGGATTTGTGTACTGATCATTACGACCAAGTACCATCAAGATTGGGTGAAAAAATATTTGCTGGTATTTCGGAAACTCGTTATTTCTTAGAAGCTTGGCAACCCCTCTCAATGAATGGGCTTTTCCACAGTCTGTGCCTAGGGCTACTTGAAGAGGAAACAACCATAGAGACAAAACTGAGAACTCCTTTATTTTGTCAAGTTTCAAAGAGCGACTGCAAACCATGTTGGATTTAGAGTTCCAAATTCATCAATCAATATAGGAGAGAACAGAGGGAAACCTAAATATAAAAACGACTACTGTAGATGAACGCTTCAACCTAGAAGAAAAAAAATTTGGTGAGCCAAGTGGGATTTGTGTACTTGTCATTAGCACCACGTATCATCAAGTTTGGGTGAAAAATATTTGCTGGTATTTCGAAAACTCGTTATTTCTTTGAAGCTTGGCAACCCCTCTCAATTAAAGTGCTTTTCCACAGTCTGTGCCTAGGGCTACTTGAAGAGGAAACAACCCATAGAGACAAA
Organism: Callospermophilus lateralis; assembly: GCF_048772815.1. Taxonomy (NCBI): domain Eukaryota; kingdom Metazoa; phylum Chordata; class Mammalia; order Rodentia; family Sciuridae; genus Callospermophilus; species Callospermophilus lateralis. Next base: position 65,961 of record NW_027515878.1, read on the forward strand.
ACTGAGAATGCCTTTATTTTGCCAAGTTTCAAAGAGCTACTACAAACCATGTTGGATTTAGAGTTCCAAATTCATCTATCTATATAGGAGAGAACAATGTGAAACCTAAAAATAAAAAATGCTACTGTAAACGAACGCATCAACCTAGAGGAACAAAATATATTGAGCCAAGTGGGATTTGTGTACTTGTCATTACCACCACGTATCATCAAGATTGGGTGAAAAAACATTTGCTGGTATTTCGGAAACTCGTTATTTCTTAGAAGCTTGGCAACCCCTCTCAATGAAAGTGCTTTTACACAGTCTGTGCCTAGGGCTACTTGAAGAGGAAACAAATCATAGAGACAAAACTGAGAGCTACTTTTTTTTGTCAAGTTTCAAAGAGCTACTACAAACCATGTTGGATTTAGAGTTCCAAATTCAACTATCTATATAGGAGAGAACAGAGGGAAACCTAAAAATATAAACTGCTACATAATCGAACACTTCAAACTAGAAGAACACAATTTGGTGAGTCAATGGGATTAGTGTACCGATCATTACCACCAAGTATCATCAAGATTGGGTGAATAAATATTTGCTGGCAATTTTTAAACTCGTTATTTCTTGGAAGCTTGGCCTCCCCATTCTATGAAAGTGATTTTTCCACAGTCTGTGCCTAGGTCTACTTGAAGAGGAAACAAACCGTAGAGAAAAATCTGAGAACTAGTTTATTTTGTCAAGTTTCAAAGAACTACTGCAAACCATGTTGAATTTAGAGTTCCAATTTCATCTATCAATATAGGAGAGAACAGAGTGAAACCTAAAAATAAAAACTGCTACTGTAAACGAACGCTTCAACCTAGAAGACAAAATTTGGTGAGCAAAGTGGGATTTGTTGTCTTGTCATTAGCACCACGTATCATCAAGATTGGGTGAAAAAATATTTGCTGGTACTTCGGAAACTCGTAATTTCTTGGAAGCTTGGCAACACCTTTCAATGAAGGTGCTTTTCCACAGTCTCTGCTTAGGGCTACTTGAAAAGGAAACAAATCATACAGACAAAACTGAGAACTCCTTTATTTTGTCAAGTTTAAAGAGCTACTACAAAACATGTTGGATTTAGAGTTCCAAATTCATCTATCTATATAGGAGAGAACAGAGTGAAACCTAAAAAATAAAAACTGCTACTGTAAACGAACGCTTCAACCTAGAAGAACAAAATTAGGTGAGCCAAGTGGGATTCGTGTACTTTTCATTACCACCAAGTATCATCAAGATTGGGTGAAAAATATTTGCTGGTATTTCGGAAACTCGTTATTTCTTTGAAGCTTGGCAACCCCTCTCAATTAAAGTGCTTTTCCACAGTCTGTGCCTAGGGCTACTTGAAGAGGAAACAACCCATAGAGACAATACTGAGAACTACTTTAGTTTGTCAAGTTTCAAATAGCTACTACAAACCGTGTTGGATTTAGAGTTTCAAATTTATCTATCTATGTAAGAGAGAACAGAGTGAAACCCACATATTAAAACTGCTACTGTAGAGGAACTCTTCAACCTAGAAGAACACAATATGTTGAGCCAAGTGGGATTTGTGTACTTGTCATTACCCCCACGTATCATCCAGGTTGGGTGAAAAAATATTTGCCTGTATTTCGGAAACTCGTAATTTCTTAGATGTTTGGCAACCCATTTCAATGTAAGTGCTTTTCCACAGTCTCTGCTTAGGGCTACTTGAAGAGGATAAACCATAGAGACAAAACTGAGAACTACTTTTTTTGTCAAGTTTCATAGAGCTACTACAAACCATGTTGGATTTAGAGTTCCAAAGTCATCTATCGATATAGGGTAGAACAGAGTGAAACCTAAAAATAGAAACTGCTACTGTAAACGAACGCTTCAACCTAGAAGAAAAAAATTTGGTGAGCCAAGTGGGATTGGTGTACTGATCATTACCACCAAGTATCATCAAGATTGGGTGAAAAAATATTTGCTGGTATTTCGAAAACTCGTTATTTCTTTGAAGCTTGGCAACCCCTCTCAATTAAAGTGCTTTTCCACAGTCTGTGCCTAGGGCTACTTGAAGAGGAAACAACCCATAGAGACAAAACTGAGAATGCCTATATTTTGCCAAGTTTCAAAGAGCTACTACAAACCATGTTGGATTTAGAGTTCCAAATTCATCTATCTATATAGGAGAGAACAAAGTGAAACCTAAAAATAAAAACTACTACTGTAAACGAACGCTTCAACCTTGAAGAACAAAATTTGGTGAGCCAATTGAGATTTGTGTACTTGTCATACCACCACGTATCATCAAGATTGGGTGAAAAAGTATTTGCTGGTATTTCGGAAACTCGTAATTTTTTGGAAGCTTGGCAACTCCTTTCAATGAAACGGCTTTTCCACAGTCTCTCCTTAGGGCTATTTGAAGAGTAAACAAATCATAGACATAAAACTGAGAACTCCTTTATTTTGTCAAGTTTCAAAGAGCTACTACAAACCATGTTGGATTTAGAGTTCCAAATTCATCTATCTATATTGGAGAGAACAGAGGGAAACCTAAAAATATAAACTGCTACTGTGAACGAATGCTTCAAGCTAGAAGAACAAAATGTGATGAGTCAAGTGGGATTTGTGTACCGATCATTACCACCCAGTATCATCAAGATTGGGTGAAAATGTATTTGCTGGTATTTCGGAAACTCGCAATTTCTTGGAGCTTTTCAACTCCTTTCAATGAAAGTGTTTTTCCACAGTCTCTGCTTAGGGCTACTTGAAGAGGAAACAAATTATAGAGACAAAACTGAGAGCTACTTTTTTTTGTCAAGTTTCAAAGAGCTACTACAAACCATGTTGGATTTAGAGTTCCAAATTCAACTATCTATATAGGAGAGAACAGAGGGAAACCTAAAAATATAAACTGCTACATAATCGAACACTTCAAACTAGAAGAACAAAATTTGGTGAGTCAATGGGATTAGTGTACCGATCATTACCACCAAGTATCATCAAGATTGGGTGAATAAATATTTGCTGGCAATTTTTAAACTCGTTATTTCTTGGAAGCTTGGCCTCCCCATTCTATGAAAGTGATTTTCCACAGTCTGTGCCTAGGTCTACTTGAAGAGGAAACAAACCGTAGAGAAAAAACTGAGAACTAGTTTATTTTGTCAAGTTTCAAAGAACTACTGCAAACCATGTTGAATTTAGAGTTCCAATTTCATCTATCAATATAGGAGAGAACAGAGTGAAACCTAAAAATAAAAACTGCTACTGTAAACGAACGCTTCAACCTAGAAGACAAAATTTGGTGAGCAAAGTGGGATTTGTTGTCTTGTCATTAGCACCACGTATCATCAAGATTGGGTGAAAAAAATATTTGCTGGTACTTCGGAAACTCGTAATTTCTTGGAAGCTTGGCAACACCTTTCAATGAAGGTGCTTTTCCACAG
>NW_027515879.1:0-69387 GCF_048772815.1 Callospermophilus lateralis
GGAGAATACACAGTGAAACCAAAAAGTTCAAGGTGTTACTGCAAACGAATGCTTCAACCTAGAAGAACGAAAATTGGGCTGCCAAGTGGAATTGTTGAACTGATCATTACCTGAAAGTACCATGAAGATTGCATGAAAAAATATATGCTGAGATTTCAGGGAACTCGTAGTTTAATGGAAGCCTGGCAACCCCTATCAATGAAAGTGTTTTTTGCCAGTCTTATGCTTAGGACTAAATCAAGAGGAAACAAACCGTATAGAGAAAACTTAGAACTACTTTATTTTGTCATGTTTCAAGAAGGTAGCACAAACCGATTTTGATTTAGAGTTCCAATTACATCTATTCATATTGGAGAAAACAGATTGAAACCTAAAAATGGAAACTGTTACTGCAAACGAATGCTTCAATCTACAAGAAGGAAATTTGGGCAGCCAAGTGGCATTGTTGTACTGATCATTACCTGAAAGTATCATGAAAATTGGATGAAAAAATATATGCTGAGATTTCACGGAACTCGTAGTTTTATGTAAGCTGGGCAACCTCTTTCAATGAAAGTGTTCTTTGCTAGTCTCTGTTTAGTGCTAAATCAAGAGGAAACAAAACATAGAGAGAGAACTTAGAACTACTTTATTTTGTCAAGTTTCAAGAGGCTAGCACAAACCGTGTTTGTTTTAGAGTTCCAATTACATCTATCCATATTGGAGAATACACAGTAAAACCTAAAAATTCAAGCTATTACTGCAAACGAATGCTTCAACCTAGAAGAACGAAATTTGGGCCACCAAGTGGGATTGTTGAACTGATCATTACAAGAAAGTATCATGAAGAGTGGATGACAAAATATATGCTGAGATTCTTGAAAACTCGTAGTTTAACGGAAGCTGGGAAACCACTTTCAATGAAAGTGTTCTTTGTCAGTCTCTGCTTAGTGCTAAATCAAGAGGAAACAAACCATAGAGAGAGAACTTAGAAGTACTTTATTTTGTCAAGTTTAAAGAGGCTAGCACAAACCGTGTTTGTTTTAGAGTTCCAATTACATCTATCCATATTGGATAAAACAGGTTGAAACCTAAAAATTGAAGCGGTTACTGCAAACAAATACTTCAACCTAGAAGAACGAAATTTGAACCGCCAAGCAGATTGTTGAACTTATCATTTCCTGAAAGTATCATGAAGAGTCGATGAAAAAATATATGCTGAGATTTAGGGGAACTCGTAGTTTAATGGAAGCTTGGCATCCTTTTTCAATGAAAGTGTTTTTTTCCAGTCTCTGCTTAGTGCTAAATCATGAGGAAACAAACCATATAGAGAGAACTTAGAACTACTTTATTTTGTCAAGTTTCCTGAAGCTAGCACAAACCGTGTTTGATTTAGAGTTCCAATTACATCTGTCCATATAGGAAAAAACAGAGTGAAACCTAAAAGTTTAAAGTGTTACCGCAAACGAATGCTTCAACCTAGAAGAACTAAATTTGGGCAGCCAAGTGGGATTGGTGTACTGAAAGTATCATACCAGAAAGTATCATGAAGACTGGATGAAAAAATACATGCTGAGATATCAGGGAACTCGTAATTTTAGGGAAGCTTGGCAACCCCTTTCAATAAAAGTGTTTTTTACCAGTCTCTGCTTACTTCTAAATCAAGAGGAAAAAACCATAGAGAGAGAGCTTAGAACTACTTTATTTTGTCAAGTTTCAAGAGGCTAGCACAAACCGTGTTTGATTTAGAGTTCCAATTACATCTATCCATATTGGAGAAAACAGATTGAAACCTAAAAATTGAAACTGTTAAGGCAAATGAATGCTTCAACCTAGAAGAACAAAATTTGGGCATCCAAGTGGGATTGTTGAACTGATCATTACCTGAAAGTATCATAAAGAGTGGATGAAAAATATATGCTGAGATTTCAGGGAACTCTTTGCTTAATGAAAGATTGGCAACCCCTTTCAAAGAAAGTGTTCATGGCCAGTCTCTGCTTTGTGATAAATCAAGAGGAAACAAACCATAAAAAGAGAACTTAGAACTACTTCATTGTTTCAAGTTTCATGAAGCTACCACAAACCATGTTTGATTTATAGTTCCAATTACATCAATCCCTATAGGAGAATACATTCTGAAAACCAAAAATTCAAACTCTTAATGCAAACGAATGCGTCAACGTAGAAGAACGAAATTTGGGCAGTCAAGTGGGATTGGTGTAAATATCATTACCTGAAATTATCATGAAGTGTGGATGAATAAATATATATCCTGAGATTTCAGAGAACTCGTAGATTAAAGAAAGCTTGGCAACCCCTTTCAATGAAAGCATTTTTTGCCAGTCTCTTCTTTTTTGCAAAATCAAAAGGAAACAAACCATAGAGATAGAACTTAGAACTACTTTATTGTGTCAAGTTTCAAGAAGCTAGCACAAACCGTGTTTGGTTAACAGTTCCATTTATATCTATCCATATTGGAGAAATCAGATTGGAACCTAAAAATTGAAACGGTTACTGCAAACGAATGCTTCAACCTAGAAGAACGAAATTTTGGTAGGCAAGGTGTACTGATGATTACGTAAAAATATCAAGAAGAGTGGAAGAAAAAATATATGCTGAGATTTCAGGGAACTCGTAGTTTAATGGAAACATGGCAACCCCGTTCAATGAAGTGCTTTTTGCCAATATTCCTTTGCACTAAATCAAGAGGAAACAAACAATAAAGATAGAAATTAGAACTACTTTATTGCGTGAACTTTCATTAAGTTAGGACAAAGCGTGTTTGATTTAGAGTTCCAAATACATCTATCCATATAGGAGAAAACAGAGTGAAACCTAAAAATTCATAGTGGTGCTGCAAATGAAGGCTTCAACCTAGAAGAACAAACGTTCGGCAGCCAAGTGGGATTGGTGTACTGATCATTATCTGAAAGTATCATGAAGACTGTATGAAAAAATATATGTTGAGATATCAGGGAACTCGTAATTTAATGGAAGCTTGGCAACCCGTTTCAATTAAAGTGTTTTTCACCAGTCTCTGCTTAGTTCTAGATCAAAAGGAAACAACCATAGAGACAGAACTTAGAACTACTTTATTTTGTCAAGTTTCAAGAGACTAGCACAAACCGTGTTTGATATAGAGTTCCAATTACATCTATCCATATTGGAGAAAAGAGATTTAAACCTAAAAATTGAAACTGTTACTACAAACGAATGCTTGAACCTAGAAGAACAAAATATGGGCAGTCAATTGGGATTGGTATACTTTTCATTACCTGAAAGTATCATGAAGAGAGGATGAAAAAATATATGCTGAGATTTCAGGAAACTCGTAGTTTCAAGGAAGCCTGGCAACCCCTTTCAATGAAAGGGTTTTTTGACAGTCTCTGCTTTGCGCAAAATCAAGAAGAAACAAACCTTAGAGATAGAACTTAAACTACTTTATTGTGTCAAGTTTCAAGAGGCTAGCACAAACCGTGTTTGATTTAGAGTTTCAATTACATCTATCCAAAGAGGAGAAACCAGGTGAAACCTAAAAGTTAAAAGTGTTACTGCAAACGAATGCTTAAACCTAAAAACACCAAATTTGGGCAGGCAAGTGGGATGGGTGTACTGATCACTACCTGAAAGTATCATGAAGACTGGATGAAATTATATATGCTGAGATATCAGGGAACTCGTAATTTTATGGAAACTAGGCAACTCGTTTCAATGAAAGTGTTTTTCACCAGTCTCTGCTTAGTGCTAAATCAAGAAGAAACAAACCATAGAGAGTGAACTTAGAAGTACTTAATTAAGTCAAGTTTCAAGAGGCTAGCACAAACAGTGTTTGATTTAGATTTCCAATTACATCTATCCATATAGGAGAATACACAGTGAAACCAAAAAGTTCAAGGTGTTACTGCAAACGAATGCTTCAACCTAGAAGAACGAAAATTGGGCTGCCAAGTGGAATTGTTGAACTGATCATTACCTGAAAGTACCATGAAGATTGCATGAAAAAATATATGCTGAGATTTCAGGGAACTCGTAGTTTAATGGAAGCCTGGCAACCCCTATCAATGAAAGTGTTTTTTGCCAGTCTTATGCTTAGGACTAAATCAAGAGGAAACAAACCGTATAGAGAAAACTTAGAACTACTTTATTTTGTCATGTTTCAAGAAGGTAGCACAAACCGATTTTGATTTAGAGTTCCAATTACATCTATTCATATTGGAGAAAACAGATTGAAACCTAAAAATGGAAACTGTTACTGCAAACGAATGCTTCAATCTACAAGAAGGAAATTTGGGCAGCCAAGTGGCATTGTTGTACTGATCATTACCTGAAAGTATCATGAAAATTGGATGAAAAAATATATGCTGAGATTTCACGGAACTCGTAGTTTTATGTAAGCTGGGCAACCTCTTTCAATGAAAGTGTTCTTTGCTAGTCTCTGTTTAGTGCTAAATCAAGAGGAAACAAAACATAGAGAGAGAACTTAGAACTACTTTATTTTGTCAAGTTTCAAGAGGCTAGCACAAACCGTGTTTGTTTTAGAGTTCCAATTACATCTATCCATATTGGAGAATACACAGTAAAACCTAAAAATTCAAGCTATTACTGCAAACGAGTGCTTCAAATTAGAAGAACGTAATTTGGCAAGTCAAGTGGGATTGGTGTACTTATTATTACCTGAAAGTATCATGAAGATTGGATGAAAAAATATATGGTGAGATTTCAGGGAACTCGTAGTTTAAAAGTAGCTTGGCAACGCCTTTCAATGAAAGTGTTCTTTGCCAGTCTCGGCTTAGTGCTAAATCATAGGAAACAAACCATACAAAGAAAACTTAGAAATACTTTATTTTGTCAAGTTTCAAGAGGCTAGCACAAACCGTGTTTGATATACAGTTCCAATTACATCTATCCATATTGGAGAAAACAGATTGAAACCTAAAAATGAAAACTGTTACTGCAAACGAATGCTTCAACCTAGAAGAACAAAATTTAGGCAGCCAAGTGGGATTGTTGAATTCATCATTACCTGAAAGTATCTTGAAATATGGATGATGAAAAAATAAATGCTGAGATTTAAGGGAACTCTTTGTTTCATGGAAGCTTGGCAACGTATTTCAAAGAAAGTGTTGTTTCCCAGTCTCTGCTTTGCGCTAAATCCAGAGGAAAGAAACCATAGAAAGAGAACTTAGAACTACTTCATTGTGTCAAGTTTCATGAAGCTACCAAACCGTGTTTGATTTAGAGTTCCAATTACATCTATCCATATAGGAGAATACACAGTGAAACCTAAAAGTTCAAACTCTTACTGCAAACGAATGCTTCAACCTAGAAGAACGAAATTTGGGCAGCCAAGTGGGATTGTTGAACTGATCATTACCTGAAAGTATCATGAAGAGTAGATGAAAAAATATATGCTGAGTTTTCAGGGAACTCTTTGTTTTATGGAAGCTTGACAACCTTTTTCAAAGAAAGAGTTCATTGTCAGTCTCTGCAGTGTGCTACATCAAGAGGTAACAAAACATAGAGAGAGAACTAAGAACTACTTTATTTTGTCAAGTTTCAAGAGGCTAGTACAAACCGTGTTTGTTTTAGAGTTAAAATTAAATCTATCCATATTGGAGAATACACAGTGAAACCTCAAAATTCAAGCTCTTACTGCAAACGAAAGCCTCAAATTAGAAGAACGAAATTTGGGCAGTCAAGTGGGATTGGTGTACTTATCATTACCTGAAAGTATCATAAAGATTGGAAGAAAAAATATATGCTGAGATTTCAGGGAATTCGTAGTTTAAAGGAAGCTTGGCAACACCTTTCAATGAAAGTGTTCTTTTCCAGTCTCTGCTTAGTGCTAAATCAACAGGAAACAAACTATCAAAAGAGTACTTAGAACTATTTTATTGTGTGAAGTTTCATGAAGCTACCACAAACAGTGGTTGCTTTAGTGTACCAATTACATCTATCCATATAGGAGAACACACAGTGAAACTGAAAAATTCAAGCTCTTACTGCAAAAGAATGCTTCAACCTAGAAATACGAAATTTGGGCAGCCAAGTGAGATTGTTGAACTGATCATTACCTGAAAGTATCATGAAGATTGGATGAAAAAATATATGCTGATATTTCAGGGAACTCGTAGATTAATGGAAGCATGGGAATCCCTTTCAATGAAAATGTTTTTTGCCAGTCTCTGCCTAGGGCTAAATCAAGAGGAAACAAACCAAACAGAGAGAAATAAGAACTACTTTATTTTGTCAAATATCAAGAGGCTAGCACAAACCGTGTTTGATTTAGAGTTCCAATTACATCTGTTCATATTGGAGAAAACAGATTGAAACTTAAAAATAGAAACAGTTAATGCCAGCGAATGCTTCAACCTAGAAGAAAGAAATTTGGGCAGCCAAGTGGGATTGTTGAACTCATCATTACCGAAACTATCATGAAGAATGGATGAAAAAATGTATACTGAGATTTCAGGGAACTCTTTGTTTCATGGAAGCTTGGCAATCCATTTCAAAGAAAGTGTTCTTTCCCAGTCTCTGCTTTGCGCTAAATCAAGAGGAAAGAAACCATAGAAAGAGAACTTAGAACTACTTCATTGTGTCAAGTTTCATGACACTACCACCAACCGTGTTTGACTTAGAGTTCCAATTACATCTATCCATATAGGAGAATACACAGTGAAACCTAAAAATTCAAACTCTTACTGCAAACGAATGCTTCAACCTAGAAGAACGAAATTTGGGCAGCCATGTGGAATTCTTGAACTGATCATTACCTGAAAATATCATGAAAATTGGATGAAAAAAATATATGCTGTGATTTCAGAGAACTCTTATTTTAATGGAAGCTTTTCAACCCCTTTCAATGAAAGTGTTTTTTGCCCGTCTCTGCTTACCTCTAAATCAAGAGGAAACAAACCATATAGAGAGAAGTGAGAAATACTTTATTTGGTCAAGTTTCAAGAGGCTAGCACAAACCGTGTTTGATTTAGACTTTCAATTAAATCTATCCATATTGGAGAAAACAGATTGAAACCTAAAAATGGAAACTGTTAATGCAAACGAATGCTTCAACCTAGAAGAAAGAAAATTGGACAGCCAAGTGGGATTGTTGAACTCATCATTACCTGAAAGTATCATGAAGAATGGATGAAAAAATATATTCTGAGATTTAAGGGAACTCTTTGTTTCATGGAAGCTTGGCTACCTTTTTCAAAGAAAGTGTTCTTTCCCAGTCTCTGCTTTGCGCTAAATCAAGAGGAAAGAAACGATAGAAAGAGAATTTAGAACTACTTCGTTGTGTCAAGTTTCATGAAGCTACCAAACCGTGTTTGATTTAGAGTTCCAATTACATCTATCCATATAGGAGAATACACAGTGAAACCTAAAAATCAAACTCTTACAGAAAACGGATGCTTCAACCTAGAAGAACGAAATTGGGGCAGCGAAGTGGGATTGTTGAACTGATCATTACCTGAAAGTATCATGAAGATTGGATGAAAAAATATATGCTGAAATTTTAGGGAAATCGTAGATTAATGGAAGCTTGGCAACCCCTTTCAATGAAAGTGTTTTTTGCCTCTCTCTGCTTAGTGCTAAATCAAGTGGAAACAAACCATAGAGAGAGAACTTAGAAATACTTTATTTTGTCATGTTTCAGGAGGCTAGCACAAACCGTGTTTGATTTAGAGTTCCAATTACATCTATCCATATTGGAGAAAACAGATTGAAACCTAAAAATGGAAACTGTTACTGCAAACGAATGCTTCAACCTAGAAGAACGAAATTTGGGCAGCCAAGTGGGATTGTTGAACTCATCATTACCTGAAAGTTTCATGAAGCGTGGATGAAAAAATATATTCTGAGATTTCAGGAAAATCTTGGTTTTATGAAAACTTGGCAACCCCTTTCAAATAATTGTTTTTGCCCAGTCTCAGCTTTTTGCTAAATCAAGAGGAAACAAACCATAAAAGACAACTTAGAACTACTTTATTGTGTCTAGTTTCATGAAGCTACCACAAACCATGTTTGATTTAGAGTTCCAATTACATCTATCCAAATAAAAGAATACAGAGTGAAACCTAAAAATTCTAACTCAAACTGCAAACGAATTTTTCAACCTAGAAAAACGAAATTAGGAAAGCCAAGTGAGAATGATTTACTTATCATTACCTGAAAGCATCATGTAGATTGGATGAAAAAATATATGCTGAGATTTCAGGGAAATCGTAGTTTAAAAGATGTTTGGCAACCCCTTTCAATTAAAGAGTTTTTTTCCAGTCTCTGCTTTGTGCAAAATCAAGAGTCAACAAACCATAGAGATACAACTTAGAACTACTTTATTGTGTCAAGTATCAAGAAGCTAGCACAAACGTTGTTTGATTTGGAGTTCCAATTACATCTATCCATGTTGGAGAAAAGAGAATGAAACCTAAAAATTGAAACGGTTACTGCAAACGAATGCTTCAACCTAGAAGAACGAAATTTGGGCCACCAAGTGGGATTGTTGAACTGATCATTACAAGAAAGTATCATGAAGAGTGGATGACAAAATATATGCTGAGATTCTTGAAAACTCGTAGTTTAACGGAAGCTGGGAAACCACTTTCAATGAAAGTGTTCTTTTCCAGTCTCTGCTTAGTGCTAAATCAAGAGGAAACAAACCATAGAGAGAGAACTTAGAAGTACTTTATTTTGTCAAGTTTAAAGAGGCTAGCACAAACCGTGTTTGTTTTAGAGTTCCAATTACATCTATCCATATTGGATAAAACAGGTTGAAACCTAAAAATTGAAGCGGTTACTGCAAACAAATACTTCAACCTAGAAGAACGAAATTTGAACCGCCAAGCAGATTGTTGAACTTATCATTTCCTGAAAGTATCATGAAGAGTCGATGAAAAAATATATGCTGAGATTTAGGGGAACTCGTAGTTTAATGGAAGCTTGGCATCCTTTTTCAATGAAAGTGTTTTTTTCCAGTCTCTGCTTAGTGCTAAATCATGAGGAAACAAACCATATAGAGAGAACTTAGAACTACTTTATTTTGTCAAGTTTCCTGAAGCTAGCACAAACCGTGTTTGATTTAGAGTTCCAATTACATCTGTCCATATAGGAAAAAACAGAGTGAAACCTAAAAGTTTAAAGTGTTACCGCAAACGAATGCTTCAACCTAGAAGAACTAAATTTGGGCAGCCAAGTGGGATTGGTGTACTGAAAGTATCATACCAGAAAGTATCATGAAGACTGGATGAAAAAATACATGCTGAGATATCAGGGAACTCGTAATTTTAGGGAAGCTTGGCAACCCCTTTCAATAAAAGTGTTTTTTACCAGTCTCTGCTTACTTCTAAATCAAGAGGAAAAAACCATAGAGAGAGAGCTTAGAACTACTTTATTTTGTCAAGTTTCAAGAGGCTAGCACAAACCGTGTTTGATTTAGAGTTCCAATTACATCTATCCATATTGGAGAAAACAGATTGAAACCTAAAAATTGAAACTGTTAAGGCAAATGAATGCTTCAACCTAGAAGAACAAAATTTGGGCATCCAAGTGGGATTGTTGAACTGATCATTACCTGAAAGTATCATAAAGAGTGGATGAAAAATATATGCTGAGATTTCAGGGAACTCTTTGCTTTATGAAAGCTTGGCAACCCCTTTCAAAGAAAGTGTTCATGGCCAGTCTCTGCTTTGTGATAAATCAAGAGGAAACAAACCATAAAAAGAGAACTTAGAACTACTTCATTGTTTCAAGTTTCATGAAGCTACCACAAACCATGTTTGATTTATAGTTCCAATTACATCAATCCCTATAGGAGAATACATTCTGAAAACCAAAAATTCAAACTCTTAATGCAAACGAATGCGTCAACGTAGAAGAACGAAATTTGGGCAGTCAAGTGGGATTGGTGTAAATATCATTACCTGAAATTATCATGAAGTGTGGATGAATAAATATATATCCTGAGATTTCAGAGAACTCGTAGATTAAAGAAAGCTTGGCAACCCCTTTCAATGAAAGCATTTTTTGCCAGTCTCTTCTTTTTTGCAAAATCAAAAGGAAACAAACCATAGAGATAGAACTTAGAACTACTTTATTGTGTCAAGTTTCAAGAAGCTAGCACAAACCGTGTTTGGTTAACAGTTCCATTTATATCTATCCATATTGGAGAAATCAGATTGGAACCTAAAAATTGAAACGGTTACTGCAAACGAATGCTTCAACCTAGAAGAACGAAATTTTGGTAGGCAAGGTGTACTGATGATTACGTAAAAATATCAAGAAGAGTGGAAGAAAAAATATATGCTGAGATTTCAGGGAACTCGTAGTTTAATGGAAACATGGCAACCCCGTTCAATGAAGTGCTTTTTGCCAATATTCCTTTGCACTAAATCAAGAGGAAACAAACAATAAAGATAGAAATTAGAACTACTTTATTGCGTGAACTTTCATTAAGTTAGGACAAAGCGTGTTTGATTTAGAGTTCCAAATACATCTATCCATATAGGAGAAAACAGAGTGAAACCTAAAAATTCATAGTGGTGCTGCAAATGAAGGCTTCAACCTAGAAGAACAAACGTTCGGCAGCCAAGTGGGATTGGTGTACTGATCATTATCTGAAAGTATCATGAAGACTGTATGAAAAAATATATGCTGAGATATCAGGGAACTCGTAATTTAATGGAAGCTTGGCAACCCGTTTCAATTAAAGTGTTTTTCACCAGTCTCTGCTTAGTTCTAGATCAAAAGGAAACAACCATAGAGACAGAACTTAGAACTACTTTATTTTGTCAAGTTTCAAGAGACTAGCACAAACCGTGTTTGATATAGAGTTCCAATTACATCTATCCATATGGGAGAAAACAGTGAAACGTAAAAATTAAAAGTGATACTGCAAACTAATTCTTCAACCTAGAAGAACGAAATTTGGGAAGCCAAGTGGGATTGTTGAACTGATCATTACCTGAAAATATCATGAAGAGTGAATGAAAAAATATGTGCTGATATTTCAGGGAACTCGACGTTTAATGGAAGCTTGGCAACCCCTTTCAATGAAAGTGTTCTTTGCCAGTCTCTGCATAGTGCTAAATCAAGAGGAAACAAACCATAGAGAGAGAACTTAGAACCACTTTATTTTGTCAAGTTTCATGAAGCTAGCACAAACCGTGTTTGATTTAGTGTTCCAATTTCATTTATCCATATAGGTGAAAACAGAGTGAAACCTAAAAATTAAAATAGTTACTGCAAATGAATGCTGCAACCTAGAAGAACGAAATTTGGGCAGCCAAGTGGGATTGATGAACTGATTATTACCTGAAAGTATCATGAAAAATGGATGAAAAAATATATGCTGAGATTTCAGGGAACTCTTTGTTTTATGAAAGCTAGGCAACCCCTTTCAAATTAAGTGTTCTTTGCCAGTCTCTGCTTTGCGATAAATCAAGAGAAAACAAACCATAGAAAGAGAAATTAGTACTACTTTATTGTGTCAAGTTTCATGAAGCTACCACAAACCGTGTTGGATTTAGAGTTTCAAATTTCTCTATCCATATAAGAGAATAAAGAGTGAAAACTAAAAATTAGAATCTTACTGCAAACGAATGCTTCAAACTAGAAGAAAGAAATTTGAGCAGCCAAGTGGGATTTGTGTACTTAACATTACCTGAAAGTATCATGAAGAGTGGATAAAAAAATATATGCTCAGATTTCAGGGAACTCTTTGTTTATGGAAGCTTGGCAACCCCGTTCAAACAAATTGTTCTTTGCCAACCTCTGCTTTTTGCTAAATCAAGAGGAAACAAACCATAGAAAGACAACTCAGAACTACTTTATTGTGTCAAGTTTATGAAGCTACCACAAACCGTGTTTGATTTAAAGTTCCAATTACATCTATCCAAATAGGAGAATACAGACTGAAACCTAAAAATTCAAATTCTTACTGCAAACGAATGCTTCAATCTAGAAAAAGGAAATTTGGGCAGCCAAGTGGGATTCGTGTACTGATCATTACGTGAAAGTATCATGATAATTGGATGAAAAATATATGCTGAGCTTTCAGGGAACTCGTAGTTTTAAGAAAGATTCGCAACCCCTTTCAATGAAAGTGTTTTTCTCCAGTCTCTGCTTAGGGCTAAATCAAGAGAAAACAAACCATAGAGTGAGAACTTAGAACTACTTTATTTTGTGATGTTTCAAGAAGCTAGCACAAACCATGTTTGATTTAGAGTTCCATTTACATCAATCCATGTTGGAGAAAACAGATTGAAACCTAAAAATTGAAACTGTTACTGCAAACGAATGCTTCAACATAGAAGACCAAAATTTGGGCAGCCAGGTGGGATTGTTGAATTGATCATTACCTGAAAGCATCATGAAGAGTGAATTAAAAAATCTATTCTGATATTTCAGGGAACTCGTTGTTTATGGAAGCTAGGTAACACCTTTAAAATTAAATTTTTTTTGCCAGTCTCTGCTTTGTGCTACATCAAGTGGATACAAACCATTGAAAGAGAACTTAGGACTCCTTTATTGTGTCAAGTTTCATGAAGCTACCACAAACCATGTTTGACTTAGTGTTCCAATTACATCTATCCATATAGGATAAAACAGAGTGAAACCTAAAATTTCAAACTTTTACTGCAAACGATTGCTTCAACCTAGAAGAACCAAATTTGGGCAGCCACGTGAGATTGGTGTACTGATCATTATGTGAAAGTATCATGAAGATTGGATGAAAAAAATGTAAGGTGAGATTTCAGAAAACTCATAGTTTTAAGGAACCTTGGCAACCCCTTTCAATGAAAGTGTTTTTATCCAGTCTCTGCTTAGGGCAACATCAACAGGAAACAAAACGTAGAGATTGAACTTAGAACTACTTCATTGTGTCAAGTTTCAAGAAGCTTGCACAAACCGTGTTTGAATTAGAGTTCCATCTACATCTTTCCATATAGGAGAAAACAGAGTGAAACCTAAAAATTAAAACTCTTTTGGAAAACAAATGCTTCAACACAGAAGAATGAAATTTGGGCAGAAAAGTGGAAATGGTGTACTGATCATTACCTGAAAGTATCATGAAGATTGGATGAAAAAATGTATGCTGAGATTTCTGGAAACTCGTAGTTTCTGGAAGCATGGGAACGCCTTTCAATGAAAGCGTTTTTCCCCATCTCTGCTATGGGCTATATCTAGAGGAGACAAACCATAGAGAGAGAACTTACAACGTCATTATTTTGTCAAGTTTCAAGAAGCTAGCACTAAACGTGTTTAACATAGAGTTCCAATTATATCTATCCATATAAAAGAAAAGAGAACGAAACCAAAAAATTGAAACTGTTATGGCAAACGAATGCATCAACCTAGAACAAAATTTGGGAAGCCAAGGGGGATTGTAAAACTGATCATTACCTGAAAGTATCATGAAGACTGGATGAAAAAAAATATCTGCTGACATTTCAGGGAACTCGTAGTTTTATGAAAGCTTGGCAACCCCTTTCAATGAAAGTGTTTTTCGCCAGTCTCTGCTTAGGGTAAATCAAGAGGAAAGAAACCGCAGAGAGACAAACTAGAACTACTTTATTGTGTCAAGTTTCAAAAAGCTAGCACAAACCGTGTTTGATTTAGAGTTCCAAGTACATCTATCTATATAGAAGAAAACAGAGTGAAACCTAAAAATTTAAACTCTTACTGCAAATGAATGCTTCAACCTAGAATAACAAAATTTGGGCAGCCAAGAGGGATAGGTGCATTGATCATTACCTGAAAGTATCATGAAGATTGGATGAAAAAATATATGCTGAGATTTCAGAAGACTCGTAGTTTTTTTGAAGCTTGGCAACTCCTTTTAGTGAAAGTGTTTTTCGCCAGTCTCTTAGGGCTACATCAAGAGGAAACAAACCGTAGATGAAAAAATGTATGCTGAGATTTCAGGGAACTCGTTCTTTTATGGAAGCTTGGCAATTTTTTTCATAGAAAGTGTTTTTTGCCAGTGTCTGCTTTGTTCACATCAAGTGGAAAGAAACCATAGAAAGAGAACTTAGAACTACTTTATTGTGTCAAGATTCATGGACATACCTCAAACCGGGTTTGATTTAGAGTTCCAATTACATCTATCCATATAGGAGAAAACAAGTGAAACCTAACAATTCAAACTGTTACTGAAAACGAATGCTTCAACCTAGAAAACGAAATTTGGGCAGCCAAATGAGATAGGTGTACTGGTCATTACCTGAAAGTATCATGATGATTGGATGAAAAAATATATGCTGTGATTTCAGGGAACTCGCAGTTTTATGGAAGCTTGGCAGCCCCTTTCAATTAAAGTGTTTTTAGCCACTCTCTGCTTAGGGTAAATCATTAGGAAAGAAATCATAGAGAGAGAGAACTTAGAACTACTTTATTGTGTCACGTTTCAAGAAGCTAGCACATAACGTGTTTGATTTACAGTTCAAACTACATCTGTCCATATAGGAGAAAACAAGTGAAACCTAACAATTCAATCAGTTACTGCAAACGAATGCTTCAACCTTGAAAACAAAATTTGGGCAGCCAAGTGAGATAGGAGTACTGGTCTTTACCTGAAAGTATCATGAGGATTGGATGAAAAAATATATGCTGAGATTTCAGGAGACTCATAGTTTATTGGAAGTTGGCAACCGTTTCAGTGAAAGTGTATTTTGCCAGTATCTGCCTAGGGCTACATCAAGAGGAAACAAAACGTAAAGATAGAACTTAGAACTATTTCATTGTGTCAAGTTGCAAGAAGCTAGCACAAACCGTGTTTGATTTAGAGTTCCAACTACATCAATCCATATAAGAGAAAACAGAGTGAAACCTAAAAATTCAAACTGTTACAACAAACGAATGCCACAACCTAGAAGATCAAAATGTGGGCAGCCAAGTGGGCTGGTGTACTGATAATTACCTGAAAGTATCATGCAGAGTGGATGAAAAAATATATGCTGAAATTTCAGGGAACTCGTTGTTTAATGAATGCTTGCCACACCCATTGAAAGAAAGTAGTTTTTTTTTTGCCATTCTCTGCTTTGCACTAAATCAAGAGGAAATAAACCATAGAAAGAGAAACTAGAACTACTTATTGTGTCAGTTTTATAAAGCTACCACAAAACGTGTTTGATTTACAGTTCCAATTACATCTATCCATATAGGAGAAAACAGAATGAAACCTAAAAATTCAAACTGATACTGCAATCCAATGCTTCAACTTAGAAGATCAAAATTTGGGCAGCCAAGTGGGATTGGGTTACTGGTCATTACCTGAAAGTATCATGAATATTCGATAAAAAAATATTTGCTGAGATTTCAGGAAACTCGTGGTTTTCTGTAATCTTGGTAACCCATTACAATGAAAGGGTTTTTGGCCAGTCTCTGCTCAGTGCTACATCAAGAGGAATCAAACAGTAGAAATAGAACTTAGAACTACTTCATTGTGTCAAGTTTCAAGAAGCTAGCACAAACCGTGTTTGAATTAGAGTTCCATCTACATCTTTCCATATAGGAGAAAACAGAGTGAAACCTAAAAATTAAAACTCTTTTGGAAAACAAATGCTTCAACACAGAAGAATGAAATTTGGGCAGAAAAGTGGAAATGGTGTACTGATCATTACCTGAAAGTATCATGAAGATTGGATGAAAAAATGTATGCTGAGATTTCTGGAAACTCGTAGTTTCTGGAAGCGTGGGAACGCCTTTCAATGAAAGCGTTTTTCCCCATCTCTGCTATGGGCTATATCTAGAGGAGACAAACCATAGAGAGAGAACTTACAACGTCATTATTTTGTCAAGTTTCAAGAAGCTAGCACTAAACGTGTTTAACATAGAGTTCCAATTATATCTATCCATATAAAAGAAAAGAGAACGAAACCAAAAAATTGAAACTGTTATGGCAAACGAATGCATCAACCTAGAACAAAATTTGGGAAGCCAAGGGGGATTGTAAAACTGATCATTACCTGAAAGTATCATGAAGACTGGATGAAAAAAAATATCTGCTGACATTTCAGGGAACTCGTAGTTTTATGAAAGCTTGGCAACCCCTTTCAATGAAAGTGTTTTTCGCCAGTCTCTGCTTAGGGTAAATCAAGAGGAAAGAAACCGCAGAGAGACAAACTAGAACTACTTTATTGTGTCAAGTTTCAAGAAGCTAGCACAAACCGTGTTTGATTTAGAGTTCCAAGTACATCTATCTATATAGAAGAAAACAGAGTGAAAACTAAAAATTGAAACTGTCACCGCAAACGAATGCTTCAACCTAGAAGAACAAAATTTGGGCAGCCACGTGGGCTTGCTGAACTGATCATCACTTGAAAGTATCATGAAGAGTGGATGAAAAAAATATATGCTGAGTACTCAGGGAACTTCTTGTTTTATGGAAGCTTGGCAACCCCTTTCAATTAAAGTGTTTTTCACCAGTCTTGGCTTAGAGTACATCTAGAGGAAACAATGCGAACAGAGAGAAACTAGAACTACTTTATTGTGTCAAGTTTCAAGAAGATAGCACAAACCGTGTTTGATATGGAGCTCAAAATACATGGATCCATAAAGGAGAAAACAGAGTGAAAACTAAAAATTAAAACTCTTACTGCAAATGAATGCTTCAACCTAGAATAACAAAATTTGGGCAGCCAAGAGGGATAGGTGCATTGATCATTACCTGAAAGTATCATGAAGATTGGATGAAAAAATATATGCTGAGATTTCAGAAGACTCGTAGTTTTTTTGAAGCTTGGCAACTCCTTTTAGTGAAAGTGTTTTTCGCCAGTCTCTTAGGGCTACATCAAGAGGAAACAAACCGTAGATGAAAAAATGTATGCTGAGATTTCAGGGAACTCGTTCTTTTATGGAAGCTTGGCAATTTTTTTCATAGAAAGTGTTTTTTGCCAGTGTCTGCTTTGTTCACATCAAGTGGAAAGAAACCATAGAAAGAGAACTTAGAACTACTTTATTGTGTCAAGATTCATGAACATACCTCAAACCGGGTTTGATTTAGAGTTCCAATTACATCTATCCATATAGGAGAAAACAAGTGAAACCTAACAATTCAAACTGTTACTGAAAACGAATGCTTCAACCTAGAAAACGAAATTTGGGCAGCCAAATGGGATAGGTGTACTGGTCATTACCTGAAAGTATCATGATGATTGGATGAAAAAATATATGCTGTGATTTCAGGGAACTCGCAGTTTTATGGAAGCTTGGCAGCCCCTTTCAATTAAAGTGTTTTTAGCCACTCTCTGCTTAGGGTAAATCATTAGGAAAGAAATCATAGAGAGAGAGAACTTAGAACTACTTTATTGTGTCACGTTTCAAGAAGCTAGCACAAAACGTGTTTGATTTACAGTTCAAACTACATCTGTCCATATAGGAGAAAACAAGTGAAACCTAACAATTCAATCAGTTACTGCAAACGAATGCTTCAACCTTGAAAACAAAATTTGGGCAGCCAAGTGAGATAGGAGTACTGGTCTTTACCTGAAAGTATCATGAGGATTGGATGAAAAAATATATGCTGAGATTTCAGGAGACTCATAGTTTATTGGAAGTTGACAACCGTTTCAGTGAAAGTGTATTTTGCCAGTATCTGCCTAGGGCTACATCAAGAGGAAACAAAACGTAAAGATAGAACTTAGAACTATTTCATTGTGTCAAGTTGCAAGAAGCTAGCACAAACCGTGTTTGATTTAGAGTTCCAACTACATCAATCCATATAAGAGAAAACAGAGTGAAACCTAAAAATTCAAACTGTTACAACAAACGAATGCCACAACCTAGAAGATCAAAATGTGGGCAGCCAAGTGGGCTGGTGTACTGATAATTACCTGAAAGTATCATGCAGAGTGGATGAAAAAATATATGCTGAAATTTCAGGGAACTCGTTGTTTAATGAATGCTTGCCACCCCCATTCAAAGAAAGTAGTTTTTTTTTGCCATTCTCTGCTTTGCACTAAATCAAGAGGAAATAAACCATAGAAAGAGAACCTAGAACTACTTATTGTGTCAGTTTTATGAAGCTACCACAAAACGTGTTTGATTTACAGTTCCAATTACATCTATCCATATAGGAGAAAACAGAATGAAACCTAAAAATTCAAACTGATACTGCAATCCAATGCTTCAACTTAGAAGAACAAAATTTGGGCAGCCAAGTGGGATTGGGTTACTGGTCATTACCTGAAAGTATCATGAATATTCGATAAAAAAATATTTGCTGAGATCAGGAAACTCGTGGTTTTCTGTAATCTTGGTTACCCATTACAATGAAAGGGTTTTTGGCCAGTCTCTGCTTAGTGCTACATCAAGAGGAAACAAACAGTAGAAATAGAACTTAGAACTACTTCATTGTGTCAAGTTTCAAGAGGCTGGCACAAACCATATTTGATTTAGAGTTCCAACTACTTCTATCCACATAGGAGAAAACAGAGTGAAACCTAAAAATTGAAACTGTTACTGCAAACGAATGCTTCAACGAGAAGAATGAAATTTGGACAGCCAAGTGCGATTGGTGTACCGATCATTAAATGAAAGTATCATGAAGACTGGATGAAAAAAAATATGCTGAAATTTCAGGGGCGCCCAAGTGAGATTGTTGAATTGATCATTACCTGAAAGTATCATGAAGAGTGGATGAGAAATCGTATGCTGATATTTCAGGAAACTCGTAGTTTTATGTAAGCTTGGCAACCCCTTTCAAAGAAAGTGTTTTTTGCCAGTCTCTGCTTGGAGCTACACCAAGTGGAAACATACCATAGAAAGAGAACTAAGAACTAGTTTATTGTGTCAAGTTTCATGAAGCTACTACAAACCGTGTTTGATTTAGAGTTCCAAATATATCTATCCATATAGAAGAAAACAAAGTGAAACCTTAAATTTCAAACTTAGGGCTAAATCAAGAGGAAACAAACCATGGAGAGAGAACTTAGAACTACTTTATTTTGTCATGTTAAAAGAAGCTGGCAGAAACCGTGTTTCATTTAGAGTTCCAATTACATCTATTCATATTGGAGAAAACAGATTGAAAGCTAAAAATTGAAACTGTTACTGCAAACGAATGCTTCAACCTAGAAGAACGAAATTTGGGCAGCCAAGTGGTTTGTTGAACTAATCATTACCTGAAAGTATCATGAAGAGTGGATCAAAAAATATATGCTGAAATTTCAGAGAACTCGTTGTTTTAGGTAAGCTTGGCAACCCCATTTAAAGAAAGGTTTTTTTGCCAGTCTCTGATTTGGGCTAAATCAAGAAGACACAAACCATAGAAAAAAAACTTAGAACTACTATATTTTGTAAGTTTCATGAAGTTACCACAAACCGTGTTTGATTTACAGTTCCAATTACATCTATCCATATAGGAGAAAACAGAGTGAAACCTAAAAATTCAAATTTGTACTGCAAACGAATGCTTCAACCTAGAAGAACGAAATTTGGGCAACCTAGAAGAATGAAATTTAAGCGACCTAGAAGAACGAAATTTGAACATTACCTGAAAGTATCATGAATATTGGATGAAAAAATATATGCTGAGATTTCAGGAAACTAGTAGTTTTTTGGAAACTTGGCAAACCCTTTCAATGAATGTGTTTTTCGCCAGTCTCTGCTTAGGGCTACATCAAGAGGAAAGAAATCTAGAGATAGAACATAGAACTACTTCATTGTGTCAAGTTTCAAGAAGCTAGCACAAACCGTGTTTGATTTAGAGTTGCAACTACATTGATCCATGTAGGAGAAAACCGAGTGAAAACTAAATATTCAAACTGTTACTGCAAACGCATGCTTCAAACAAGAAGAAAGAAATTTGGGAAGCCAAGTGGGATCCTTGTACTGGACATAACCTGAATGTATCATGAAGATTGGATGAAAAAATATTTGTTGAGATTTCAGCAGACTCGTAGTTTTATGGAAGGTTGGCAACCCCTTTCAATGAAAGTGTTTTTCGCCAGTCTCTGCTTAGGGTAAATCAAGAGGAAAGAAACTGCAGAGAGACAAACTAGAACTACTTTATTGTGTCAAGTTTCAAGAAGCTAGCACAAACCGTGTTTGATTTACAGTTCCAAGTACATCTATCTATATAGAAGAAAACAGAGTGAAAACTAAAAATTGAAACTGTCACCGCAAACGAATGCTTCAACCTAGAAGAACAAAATTTGGGCAGCCACGTGGGCTTGCTGAACTGATCATCACTTGGAAGTATCATGAAGAGTGGATGAAAAAAATATATGCTGAGTACTCAGGGAACTTCTTGTTTTATGGAAGCTTGGCAACCCCTTTCAATTAAAGTGTTTTTCACCAGTCTTGGCTTAGAGTATATCTAGAGGAAACAATGCGAACAGAGAGAAACTAGAACTACTTTATTGTGTCAAGTTTCAAGAAGATAGCACAAACCGTGTTTGATATGGAGCTCAAAATACATGGATCCATAAAGGAGAAAACAGAGTGAAACCTAAAAATTTAAACTCTTACTGCAAATGAATGCTTCAACCTAGAATAACAAAATTTGGGCAGCCAAGAGGGATAGGTGCATTGATCATTACCTGAAAGTATCATGAAGATTGGATGAAAAAATATATGCTGAGATTTCAGAAGACTCGTAGTTTTTTTGAAGCTTGGCAACTCCTTTTAATGAAAGTGTTTTTCGCCAGTCTCTTAGGGCTACATCAAGAGGAAACAAACCGTAGATGAAAAAATGTATGCTGAGATTTCAGGGAACTCGTTCTTTTATGGAAGCTTGGCAATTTTTTTCATAGAAAGTGTTTTTTGCCAGTGTCTGCTTTGTTCACATCAAGTGGAAAGAAACCATAGAAAGAGAACTTAGAACTACTTTATTGTGTCAAGATTCATGAACATACCTCAAACCGGGTTTGATTTAGAGTTCCAATTACATCTATCCATATAGGAGAAAACAAGTGAAACCTAACAATTCAAACTGTTACTGAAAACGAATGCTTCAACCTAGAAAACGAAATTTGGGCAGCCAAATGAGATAGGTGTACTGGTCATTACCTGAAAGTATCATGATGATTGGATGAAAAAATATATGCTGTGATTTCAGGGAACTCGCAGTTTTATGGAAGCTTGGCAGCCCCTTTCAATTAAAGTGTTTTTAGCCACTCTCTGCTTAGGGTAAATCATTAGGAAAGAAATCATAGAGAGAGAGAACTTAGAACTACTTTATTGTGTCACGTTTCAAGAAGCTAGCACAAAACGTGTTTGATTTACAGTTCAAACTACATCTGTCCATATAGGAGAAAACAAGTGAAACCTAACAATTCAATCAGTTACTGCAAACGAATGCTTCAACCTTGAAAACAAAATTTGGGCAGCCAAGTGAGATAGGAGTACTGGTCTTTACCTGAAAGTATCATGAGGATTGGATGAAAAAATATATGCTGAGATTTCAGGAGACTCATAGTTTATTGGAAGTTGGCAACCGTTTCAGTGAAAGTGTATTTTGCCAGTATCTGCCTAGGGCTACATCAAGAGGAAACAAAACGTAAAGATAGAACTTAGAACTATTTCATTGTGTCAAGTTGCAAGAAGCTAGCACAAACCGTGTTTGATTTAGAGTTCCAACTACATCAATCCATATAAGAGAAAACAGAGTGAAACCTAAAAATTCAAACTGTTACAACAAACGAATGCCACAACCTAGAAGATCAAAATGTGGGCAGCCAAGTGGGCTGGTGTACTGATAATTACCTGAAAGTATCATGCAGAGTGGATGAAAAAATATATGCTGAAATTTCAGGGAACTCGTTGTTTAATGAATGCTTGCCACCCCCATTCAAAGAAAGTAGTTTTTTTTTGCCATTCTCTGCTTTGCACTAAATCAAGAGGAAATAAACCATAGAAAGAGAACCTAGAACTACTTATTGTGTCAGTTTTATGAAGCTACCACAAAACGTGTTTGATTTACAGTTCCAATTACATCTATCCATATAGGAGAAAACAGAATGAAACCTAAAAATTCAAACTGATACTGCAATCCAATGCTTCAACTTAGAAGAACAAAATTTGGGCAGCCAAGTGGGATTGGGTTACTGGTCATTACCTGAAAGTATCATGAATATTCGATAAAAAAATATTTGCTGAGATCAGGAAACTCGTGGTTTTCTGTAATCTTGGTTACCCATTACAATGAAAGGGTTTTTGGCCAGTCTCTGCTTAGTGCTACATCAAGAGGAAACAAACAGTAGAAATAGAACTTAGAACTACTTCATTGTGTCAAGTTTCAAGAGGCTGGCACAAACCATATTTGATTTAGAGTTCCAACTACTTCTATCCACATAGGAGAAAACAGAGTGAAACCTAAAAATTGAAACTGTTACTGCAAATGAATGCTTCAACGAGAAGAATGAAATTTGGACAGCCAAGTGCGATTGGTGTACCGATCATTAAATGAAAGTATCATGAAGACTGGATGAAAAAAAATATGCTGAAATTTCAGGGGCGCCCAAGTGAGATTGTTGAATTGATCATTACCTGAAAGTATCATGAAGAGTGGATGAGAAATCGTATGCTGATATTTCAGGAAACTCGTAGTTTTATGTAAGCTTGGCAACCCCTTTCAAAGAAAGTGTTTTTTGCCAGTCTCTGCTTGGAGCTACACCAAGTGGAAACATACCATAGAAAGAGAACTAAGAACTAGTTTATTGTGTCAAGTTTCATGAAGCTACTACAAA
This sequence comes from Callospermophilus lateralis, assembly GCF_048772815.1. NCBI lineage: Eukaryota > Metazoa > Chordata > Mammalia > Rodentia > Sciuridae > Callospermophilus > Callospermophilus lateralis. The sequence continues at coordinate 22,668 of NW_027515879.1, forward strand.
CCGTGTTTGATTTAGAGTTCCAAATATATCTATCCATATAGAAGAAAACAAAGTGAAACCTTAAAATTCAAACTTAGGGCTAAATCAAGAGGAAACAAACCATGGAGAGAGAACTTAGAACTACTTTATTTTGTCATGTTAAAAGAAGCTGGCAGAAACCGTGTTTCATTTAGAGTTCCAATTACATCTATTCATATTGGAGAAAACAGATTGAAAGCTAAAAATTGAAACTGTTACTGCAAACGAATGCTTCAACCTAGAAGAACGAAATTTGGGCAGCCAAGTGGTTTGTTGAACTAATCATTACCTGAAAGTATCATGAAGAGTGGATCAAAAAATATATGCTGAAATTTCAGAGAACTCGTTGTTTTAGGTAAGCTTGGCAACCCCATTTAAAGAAAGGTTTTTTTGCCAGTCTCTGATTTGGGCTAAATCAAGAAGACACAAACCATAGAAAAAAAACTTAGAACTACTATATTTTGTAAGTTTCATGAAGTTACCACAAACCGTGTTTGATTTACAGTTCCAATTACATCTATCCATATAGGAGAAAACAGAGTGAAACCTAAAAATTCAAATTTGTACTGCAAACGAATGCTTCAACCTAGAAGAACGAAATTTGGGCAACCTAGAAGAATGAAATTTAAGCGACCTAGAAGAACGAAATTTGAACATTACCTGAAAGTATCATGAATATTGGATGAAAAAATATATGCTGAGATTTCAGGAAACTAGTAGTTTTTTGGAAACTTGGCAAACCCTTTCAATGAATGTGTTTTTCGCCAGTCTCTGCTTAGGGCTACATCAAGAGGAAAGAAATCTAGAGATAGAACATAGAACTACTTCATTGTGTCAAGTTTCAAGAAGCTAGCACAAACCGTGTTTGATTTAGAGTTGCAACTACATTGATCCATGTAGGAGAAAACCGAGTGAAAACTAAATATTCAAACTGTTACTGCAAACGCATGCTTCAAACAAGAAGAAAGAAATTTGGGAAGCCAAGTGGGATCCTTGTACTGGACATAACCTGAATGTATCATGAAGATTGGATGAAAAAATATTTGTTGAGATTTCAGCAGACTCGTAGTTTTATGGAAGGTTGGCAACCCCTTTCAATGAAAGTGTTTTTCGCCAGTCTCTGCTTAGGGCTACATCAAAAGGAAACAAACCGTAGAGACAGAACTTAGAACTACTTCGTTGTGTCAAGTATCAAGAAGCTAGCACAAACCATGTTTGATATAGAGTTCCAGCTACATCAATACATGATCAGTACACCAATTTCACTTGGCTTCCCAAATTTCATTCTTCTAGGTTGAAGCATTGTTGGCAGTAACAGTTTTAATATTTAGGTTTAACTCTGTTTTGTCCTATATGGATAAATGTAGTTGGAGCTCTAAATTAAACAGGATATCTGCTACCTTCTTGAAACTTGACACAGTGAAGTAGTTCTAAGTTCTCTTTCTTAGGTTTCTTTCCTATTGATTTAGTGCAAAGCAGAGACTGGCAAAAAGCACTTTCTTTGAAAGGGGTTGCCAAGCTTCCAAAGTCTATGTGTCAACTGAAATCTCAGCATATATTTTTTTCATCCAATCTTCATGATGCTTTCAGGTAATGATCAGTACACCAATCTCACTTGGCTGCCCAAATTTTGTTCTTCCAGGTTGAGGCATTCATTTGCAGTAAAAGTTTAAATTTTTAGGTTTCACTCTGTTTTCTCCTATATGGATAGATGCAGTTGGAACTCTAAATCAAACACGGTTTGTGCTAGCTTCTTGAAACTTGACACAATGAAGTAGTTCTAAGTTCTCTTTCTACGATTTGTTTCCTCTTGATGTAGTCCTAAGCAGAGACGGGCAAAAAACACTTTGTTTGAAATGGGTTGCCAAGCCTTGAAAAACTACGAGTCTCCTGAAATCTCAGGATATATTTTTTCATCCAGTATTCATGATACTTTCAGGTAATGATCAGTACTCCAATCCCACTTGGCTGCCCAAATTTAGTTATTCTAGGTTGAAGCATTCGTTTCGGATAACAGTTTTAATTTTTAGGTTTCACTCTGTTTTCTCCTATATGTGTAGATGTCGTTGGAACTCTAAATCAAACATGGTTTGTGCTAGCTTCTTGAAACTTGACACAATGAAGTAGTTCTAAGTTCTCTCTCTATGGTTTGTTCCTCTTGATTTAGCCCTAAGCAGAGACTGGCGAAAAACACATTCATCTGAAGGGGTTGCCAAGATTCCATTAAACTACGAGTTCCCAAATCTCAGCATACATTTTTTCATCCAGTCTTCATGATACTTTAAGGTAATGATCAGTTCACCAATTTCACTTGGCTGCACAAATTTTGTTTTTCTAGGTTGAAGCATTTGTTTGCAGTAACAGTTTTAATTTTTAGGATTCACTCTGTTTTATCCTATATGGATAGATGTAGTTGGAACTCTATATCAAACACGGTTTGTGCTAGCCTCTTGAATCTTGACACAATGAAGTAGTTCTAAGTTCTCTTACTAAGGTTTGTTTCCTCTTGATTAAGTGCAAAGTAGAGAATGGAAAAAAACACTTGCTAACAAACCAGTTGCCAAGCTTCCAAAAACTACGAGTCACCTGAAATCTCAGCATATATTTTTTCATTGAATCTTCATGATACTTTGAGGTAATGATCAGTACACCAATCCCACTTGGCTGCCCCAATTTCGTCTTTCTAGGTTAAAGCATTCATTTGCGGTAACAGTTTTAATTTTTAGGCTTCACTCTGTTTTCTCCTATATGGATAGATGTAGTTGGAACTCTAAATCAAACACAGTTTGTGTTAGCTTCTTGAAACATGACACAATGCAGTAGTTCTATGTTCTATCTCTACAGTTTCTTTCCTCTTGATGTAGCCCTAAGCAGAGACGGGCGAAAAACACTTGGATTGAAATGGGTTGCCAAGCTTCGAAAAACAACGAGTCTCCTGAAATCTCAACATATATTTTTTTATTCACTCTTCATGATACTTTCAGGTAATGATCAGTACACCAGTCCCACTTGCCTGCCCAAATTTCGTTCTTCTAGATTGAAACATTCATTTGTGGTAAGAGTTTTAATTTTTAGGTTTCACTGTGTTTTCTCCTATGTGGTTAGATGTATTTGGAACTCTAAATCAAACACGGTTTGGGCTAGCTTCTTGAAACTTGAAACAATGAAGTAGTTCTAAGTTCTCTCTCCACGATTTGTTTCCTCTTGATATAGTCCTAAGCAGAGACGGTCAAAAAACACTTTGTTTGAAATGGGTTGCCAAGCATCAAAAAACTACGAGTCTCCTGAAATCTCAGGATACATTTTTTCATCCAGTATTCATGATACTTTCAGGTAATGATCAGTACACCAGTCCCACTTGGCTGCCCAAATTTTGTTCTTCTAGGTTGAAGCATTCATTTCGGGTAACAGTTTTAATTTTTAGGTTTCACTCTGTTTTCTCCTATATGTGTAGATGTAGTTGGAACTCTAAATCAAACTCGGTATTTGCTAGCTTCTTGAAACTTGACACAATGAAGTAGTTCTATGTTCTCTCTCTACGGATTATTTTCTCTTGATGTAGCCCTAAGCAGAGACTGGCGATAAACACTTTCATCGAAAGGGATTGCCAAGTTTCCATAAAACTACGAGTTCCAAATCTCAGCATATATTTTTACATCCAATCTCCATGATACTTTCAGGTAATGATCAGTACACCAATCCCACTAGGCTGCCCAAATTTCGTTCTTCTAGTGAAGCATTCGTTTCCTCTAACCGTTTTAATTTTTAGGTTTCACTATGTTTTCTCCTATATGGATAGATGCAGTGGGAACTCTAAATCAAACAAGGTTTGTGCTAGCTTCTTGAATCTTGACAAAATGAAGTAATTCTAAGTTTTCTTTCTAAGGTTTGTTTCCTATTGATTTAGTGCAATCCAATGATTGGCAAAAAGCACTTTCTTTGAAAGGGGTTGCCAAGCTTCAAAAAACTACGAGTCTCCTGAAATCTCAGTATATATTTTATCATCCAGTCTTCATGATACTTTCAGGTAATGAACAGTACACCAATCCCATTTGGCTGCCATAATTTTGTTCTTCTAGGTAGGAGCATTCGTTTCCGGTAACAGTTTTAATTTTTAGATTTCACTCTGTTTTCTCCTATATGGATAGATGAAGTTGGAACTCTAAATCAAATACGGTTTGTGCTAGCTTCTTGAAACTTGAAACAATGAAGTAGTTCTAAATTCTCTTACTAAGGTTTGTATCCTCTTGATTTAGTGCAAAGCAGAGAATGGAAAAAAAACGCTTTCATTGAAAAAGTTTGCCAAGCATCCAAAACCTATGAGTCACCTGAAATCTCAGCATATATTTTTTCATCCAATCTTCTTGATACTTTCAAATAATAATCACTACACCAATCACACTTGGCTACCCAAATTTCATTCTTCTAGGTTGTTGCATTTGTTTGCATTAACAGGTTGAATTTTTAGGTTTAACTCTGTTTTCTCCTACATGGATAAATGTATTTGGAACTCTCAATAAAACACGGTTTGTGCAAGCTTCTTGAAACATGACACAATGCAGTAGTTCTATGTTCTATCTCTACGGTTTCTTTCCTCTTGATGTAGCCCTAAGCAGAGATGGGCTAAAAACACTTGTATTGAAATGGGTTGCCAAGCTTCAAAAAACTACGAGTCTCCTGAAATCTCAACATATATTTTTTCATCCAGTCTTCATTATACTTTCAGGTAATGATCAGTACACCAGTCCCACTTGGCTGCACAAATTTTATTCTTCTAAATTGAAGCATTCATTTGTGGTAAGAGTTTTAATATTTACGTTTCACTCTGTTTTCTCCTATGTGGATAGATGTAGTTGGAACTCTAAATCAGACACGGTTTGTGCTAGATTCTTGAAACTTGACACAATGAAGTAGTTCTAAGTTCTCTTTCTATGGTTTGTTTCCTCTCAATTTTGCACAAAGCAGAGACTGGCAAGAAACACTTTCTTTGAAAAGGTTGCCAAGCTTCCAAAAAACAACCAATTCCCTAAAATCTCAGCATATATTTTTTCTTCCACTCTTCATGATACTTTCAGGTAATGATCAGTACACCAATTACACTTGGCTGCCCAAATTTGTTCTTCTACCTTGAAGCGTTCGTTTTCAGTAACACTTTGAATTTTTAGGTTTCACTCTGTTTTCTCCTATATGGATAGATGTAGTTGGAAATCTAAATCAAACACGGTTTGTGCTAGCTTCTTGAAGCTTGACACAATGAAGATTTTCTAAGTTCTAGCTGTACCGTTTGTTTCCTATTGATGTAGCCCTAAGCAGAGAATGGCGAAAAACACTTTCATTGAAAGGGGTTGTCAACCTTCCAAAAAACTACGAGTTCCCTGAAATCTCAACATATATTTTTACATCCAATCTTCATGATACTTTCAGGTAATGATCATTACACAAATCCCATTTGGCTGCCCAAATTTAGTTCTTCTAGGTTGAAGCATTCGTTTGCAGTAAGAGGTTGAATTTTATGTTTAACTCTGTTGTTTCCTAGGAGATAGATGTAGTTGGATCTCTAAATCAAACACGGTTTGTGCTAGCTTCTTGAAACTTGACACAATGAAGTAGTTCTATGTTCTCTCTCTACGGATTGTTTCCTCTGGATTTAGTCCTAAGCAGAGACTTGCGATAAACACTTCCATCGAAAGGGATTGCCAAGTTTCCATAAAACTACGAGTTCCCAAATCTCAGCATATATTTTTACATCCAATCTTTATGATACTTTCAGGTAATGATCAGTACACCAATCCCACTAGGCTTCCCAAATTTTGTTCTTCTAGCTTGAAGCATTCGTTTACTCTAACAATTTTAATAATTAGGTTTTCCTATGTTTTCTCCTATATGTATAGATGCATTGGGAACTCTAAATCAAACAGGGTTTGTGCTAGATTCTTGAAACTTGACAAAATGAAGTAATTCTAAGTTTTCTTTCTAAGGTTTGTGTCCTAATGATTTAGTGCAATCCAAAGAATGGCGAAAAGCACTTTCTTTGAAAGGGGTTGCCAAGCTACGAAAAACTACGAGTCTCATGAAATCTCAGCACATATTTTTTCATCCAGTCTTCATGATACTTTCAGATAATGATCAGAACACCAATCCCACTTGGCTGCCATAATTTCGTTCTTCTAGGTTGAAGCATTCGTTTCTGGTAACAATTTAAAATTTTAGGTTGCACTCTGTTTTCTCCTATAAGGATAGATGAAGTTGGAACTCTAAATCAAACACGGTTTGTGCTAGCTTCTTGAAACTTGACACAATGAAGTAGTTCTAAATTCTCTTACTAAGGTTTGTTTCCTCTTGATTTAGTGCAAAGCAGACAATGGAAAAAAACGCTTTCATTGAAAGGGGTTGCCAAGCAACCAAAAACTATGAGTCACCTGAAAACTCAGCATATATTTTTTCATCCAATCCTCTTGATACTTTCAAATAATGATCAGTACACCAATTCCACTTGGCTACCCAAATTTCATTCTTCTAGGTTGAAGCATTTGTTTGCATTAACAGGTTGAATTTCTAGGCTTAAGTCTGTTTCCTCCTATATGGATAGATGTAGTTGGAACTCTAAATGAAACTCGGTTTGTGCTAGTTTCTTGAAAATGGCACAATAAAGAAGCTCTAAGTTCTAGCTCTAAGGATTCTTTCCTCTTGATGTAGCCCTAAGCAGAGACTGGCGAAAAACAATTTCATTGAAAGGGGTTGCCAAGCTTCCAAAAAACTACGAGTTCCCTGAAATAACAGCATATATTTTTTCGTCCAATCTTCATGATACTTTCAGGTAATGATCAGTACACCAATCCCATTTGGCTGCCCAAATTTCGTTCTTCTAGGTTGAAGGATTCGTTTGCAGTAACAGGTTGAATTTTTAGGTTTCACTGTGTATTCTCCTATATGGATAGTTGTAATTGGAACTCTAAATCAAAAACGGTTTGTGGTAGCTTCAGAAAACGTGACACAATAAAGTAGTTCTAAGTTCTCTTTCTTTGCTTTGTTTCCTCTTGATTTTGTGCAAAGCAGAGAATGGCAAAAAACACTTTCATTGAAAGGGGTTGCCATGTATCCTTTAAACTATGAGTTCCCTGAAATCTCAGCATGTTCTTTTGCATCCAATCTTCATGATACTTTCAGGTAATGATAAGTACACCAATCCCACTTGACTGCCCCAATTTGGTTCTTCTAGGTTGAAGCATTTGTTTGCAGTATGAGTTTGAATTTTTAGGTTTCACTCTGTATTCTCCTATTTGGATAAATGTAATTGGAACTCTAAATCAAACACGGTTTGTGGTAGCTTCATGTAACTTGACACAATAAAATAGTTCTAAGTTCTCTTTCTATGGTTTGTTTCCTCTTGATTTAGCACTAAGCAGAGACTGACAAAGAACACTTTCATTGAAAGGTGTTGCCAAGCTTCCTTTATACTATGAGTTTCCTAAAATCTCAGCATATATTTTTTAATCCAACCGTTATGATACTTTCAGGTAATGATCAGTTCAACAATCCCACTGGGCAGCCCAAATTTCGTTCTTCTAGGTTGAAGCATTCGTTTGCAGTGACAGTTTTCATTTTTAGGTTTAAATCTGTTTTCTCCAATATGGATAGATGTAATTGGAACTCTAAATAATATCCCACTTGAATGAAAGTGTGAAATATGATATATCAAGAACTATGTATTGTTTTGAACAACCTAAAATAAAAATTAATTTGAAAAGAAAAAAAAAACACGGTTTGTGCTAGCCTCTTGAAAGTTGACACAATAAAGTAGTTCTTAGTTGGGTCTCTATGGTTTGTTTCCTCTTGATTTTGCGCAAAGCAGAGACTGGCAAAAAACACTTTCATTGAAAGGGGTTGCCAAGCTTCCTTTAAACAACGAGTTCCCTAAATCTCAGCATATATTTTTGAATCCAATCTTCATGATTCTTTCAGGTAATGATAAGTACAGCAATCCCACTTGACTCCCCAAATTTCATTCTTCTAGGTTGAAGCATTAGTTTGCAGTGTGAGTTTGAGTTTTTAGGTTTCACTCTGTATTCTCCTATTTGGATAGATGTAATTGGAACTCTAAATCAAACACGGTTTGTGGTAGCTTCATGAAACGTGACACAATAAAACAGTTCTATGTTCTCTTTTTATGCTTTGTTTCCTCTTGATTTAGCACAAAGCAGAGACTGGCAAAAAACACTTTCTTCAAAAGGGGTTGCCAAGCTTCCATAAAACAAAGAGTTCCCTGAAATCTCAGCATATATTTTTTCACCCACTCCAAATGATACTTTCAGGTAATGATCAGTTGAACAATCCCACTTGGCTGCCCATATTTTGTTCTTCTAGGTTGAAGCATTCATTTGCAGTAATAGCTTGAATTTTTAGGTTTCAATGTGTATTCTCTTATATGGATAGATGTATTTGGAACTCTAAATCAAACACGGTTTGTGGTAGGTTCATGAAACTTGACACAATAAAGTAGTTCTAAGTTCTACTTCTATGGTTTATTTCGTCTTGATTTAGCTCTAAGCAGAGACTGGCAAAAAACACTTTCATTCAAAGATGTTGCCAAGCTTCCATTAAACTATGAGTTCCCTGAAATCTCACCATGTATTTTTTCATCCAATCTTGATGATACTTTCAGGTAATGATCAGTTCAACAATCCCACTTGGCTGCCCATATTTGGTTCTTCTAGGTTGCAGCATTCGTTTGCAGTAACACTTTTAATTTTTAGGTTTCACTCTGTTTTCTCCAATATGGATACATGTAATTGGAACTCTAAACCAAACACGGTTTGTGCAAGCTTCATGATACTTGACAAAATAAAGTAGTTCTAAGTTCTCTCTCTATGGTTTGTTTCCTCTTAATTTAGCACTAAGCAGAGACTAGCAAAGAACACTTTCATTGAAAGAGGTTGCCCAGCTTCCATTAAACTACGAGTTCCCTGAAATCTCAGCATATATTTATTCATCCAATCTTCATGATAGTTTCAGGTAATGATCAGTTCAACAATCCCAGTTGGCAGCCCAAATTTCTTTCTTCCTTGTGGACGCATTCGTTTGCAGTAACAGTTTCCATTTTTAGGTTTCAATCTGTTTTCTAGAATATGTATAGATGTAATTGGAAATCTAAATCAAACAAGGTTTGCGCTAGCCTCTTGAAACTTGACAAAATGAAGCAGTTCTATGTTCTCTCTTTATGGTTTGTTTCCTTTTGATTTAGCTTTAAGCAGAGACTGGCAAAAAACACTTTCTTTGAAAGGTGTTGCCAAGCTTCCATTAAACAACGAATTCTCCGAAATCTCAGCATATATTTTTTCATCCAATATTCATGAACTTTCAGGTAAAGATCAGTTCAACCATCCCACTGGGATGCCCAAATTTCGTTCTTCTAAGTTGAAACATTCGTTTGCAGTAAGAGTTTGAATTTTTAGGTTTCACTGTGTATTCTCCTATATGGATAGAGGTAATTGGCACTTTAAATCAAACACAGTTTGTGGTAGCGTCATGACACTTGACAGAATGAAGGAGTTCTAAGTTCTCTTTTTATGGTTTCTTTCCACTTAATTTGCTGCAAAGCAGAGACTGGGAAAGAACACTTTCTTTGAAAAAGGTAGCCAAGCTTCCATGAAACAAAGAGTTCCCTTAAATCTCAGCATACATTTTTTCATCCAAACTTCATGATATTTCAGGTAATGATAAGTACACCAATTCCACTTGACTGCCCAAATTTCGTTCTTCTAAGTTGAAGCATTCATTTGCAGTAAGAGCTTGAATTTTTAGGTTTCACTGTGTATTCTACAATATGGATAGATGTAATTGGAACTCTAAAGCAAACACGGTGTGTGCTAGCCTCTTGAAACCTGACAGAATAACGTAGTTCTAACTTCTCTCTCTATGGTTTGTTTCCTCTTGATTTAGCACCAGCAGAGACTGGCAAAGAACACTTTCATTGAAAGAGGTTGCCAAGCTTCCATTAAACTACGAGTTTTCTGAAATCTCAGCATATTTTTTTTTATCCACTCATCATGCTACTATCAGGTAATGATCAGTTCAGCACTCCCACTTGGCTGCCCAAATGTCATTCTTCTAGGTTGAAGCATTCGTTTGCAGTAAGAACTTGAATTTTTGGGTTTCACTGTGCATTCTTCTATATAGATAGATGTAATTGAAACTCTAAATCAAACACGGTTTCTGGTAGCTTCATGAAACTTGACACAATTAAATAGATCTAAGTTCTCTTTCTGTGGTTTGTTTCCTCTTGATTTAGCACTAAGCAGAGACTAGCAAAGAACACTTTCATTGAAAGGTGTTGCCATGCTTCCTTTAAACTACGAGTTCCCTGAAATTTCAGCATATATTTCTTCATCCAATATTCATGATACATTCAGCTAATGATAAGTACACCAATCCCACTTGACAGCCCAAATTTCCTTCCTCTAGGTTGAAGCATTCATTTTCAGTATGAGCTTGAATTTTTAGGTTTCACTGTGTATTCTCCAATATCGATAGATGTAATTGGAACTCTAAATCAAATACGGTTTGTGGTAGCGTCATGAAATTTGACGGAATGAAGTAGTTCTAAGTTCCCTTTCTATAGTTTCTTTCCTCTTGATTTAGCGCAAAGCAGAGACTTGGAAAGAAAACTTTCTTTGAAAGGTGTTGCCAAGCTTCCATGAAAAAAAGAGTTCCCTGAAATCACAGCATATATTTTTAAATCCATTCTTCATGATACTTTCAGGTAATGATGAATTCAACAATCCCACTTGGCTGCCCAAATTTCGTTCTTCTAGGTTGAAGCATTCGTTTGCAGTAACAGTTTCCATTTTTAGATTTCAATCTGTTTTCTCCTATGTGGATAGAAGTAGTTGGAACTCTAAATCAAATATGGTTTGTGCCAGCTTCTTGAAACTTGACACAATGAAGTAGTTCTAAGTTCTATTTCTACTGTTTGATTCCTTTTGATGTAGCACTAAGCAGAGACTGGCCAAAAACCCTTTCATTGTAATGGGTTACCAAGATTACAGAAAACCACGAGTTTCCTGAAATCTCAGCAAATATTTTTTTTATCAAATATTTATGATACTTTCAGGTAATGACCAGTAACCCAATCCCACTTGGCTGCCCAAATTTTGTTCTTCTAAGTTGAAGCATTGGATTGCAGTATCAGTTTGAATTTTTAGGTTTCATTCTGTTTTCTCCTATATGTATAGATGTAATTGGAACTGTAAATCAAACACGTTTTGTGGTAGCTTCATAAAACTGACACAATAAGTAGTTCTAGGTTCTCTTTCTATGGTTTATTTCCTCTTGATTTAGTGCAAAGCAGAGAATGGCAAAAAAAAAAAAACTACTTTCTTTGAATGGGGGTGGCAAGCATTCATTAAACAATGAGTTCCCTGAAATTTCAGCATATATTTTTTCATCCACTCTGCATGATACTTTCAGGTAATTATCAGTACACCAGCCCACTTGGCTGCCCACATTTTGATCTTCTAGGTTGTGGCATTCGTTTGTTGTAACAGTTTGAATTTTTAGGTTTCACTCTGTTTTCTCTTATATGGATTGATGTAGTTGGAACTCTAAATCAAACACGGTTTGTGCTAGCTTCTTGCAACTTGACACAATGAAATAGTTCTAAGTTCTATCTTTACGTTTTGTTTCCTCTTGATGTAGCCCTAGGCAGATACTGGCAAAATACACTTTCACTGAAACGGTTGCCAACTTCCAATAAACTATGAGTCTCCTGAAATCTCAGCATATATTTTTTCATCCAATCCTCATGATACTTTCAGGTAAAGACCAGTACTCCTATCTCACTTGGCTGCCCAAATTTTGTTTTCAAGGTTGAAGCATTCGTTTGCAGTAACTGATTGAATTGTTAGGTTTCACTTGTTTTCTCCTATATGGACAGATGTAGTTTGAACTGTAAATCAAACACGTTTTGTGCTAGCTTCTTGAAACGTGACACAATAAAGTAGTTCTAAGTTTTCTCTCTATTATTTCTTTCCTAATGATTTACCCTAAGCAGAGAGTGGCTAAAAACACTTTAATTGAAAGGGGCTGCCAAGCTTCCATAAAACTGCGAGTTCCCTGAAATCACAGCATATATTTTTTCATCCAATCATCATGATACTTTCAGGTAATGACCAGTACACCTATCTCATTTGGCTGCCCAAATTTCGTTTTCTAGGTTGAAGCATTCGTTTTCAGTAACAGTTTGAATTGTTAGGTTTCACTTGTTTTCTCCTATATGGATAGATGTAATTGGAACTCTAAATCAAACCCGGTTTGAGGTATGTTCATGAATCTTGACACAATAAAGTAGTTCTAAGTTCTCTTTCTATGGTTTCTTTCCACTTGATGTGAGCAAAGCAGACACTGGCAAAAAACACTTTCTATGAAAAAAATTGCCAAGCTTCCATAAAAGAACTAGTTCCCTGAAATCTCAGCATACATTTTTTCATCTACGGTTTGTTTCCTCTTGATGTAGCCCTAAGAGACTGGCGAAAAACACTTTCATTGAAAGGAGTTGCCAAGCTTCAAAAAAACTACGAGTCTTCTGAAATCTCAGCATATATTTTTTCATCCAATCTTCATGATACTTTCAGGTAATGATCAATGCACCTATCCCTCTTGGCTGCCCAAATTTTGTTATTCTAGGTTGAAGCATTCGTTTGCAGTAAGAGTTTTAATTTTTAGTTTTCACTCTGTTTTCTCCTTTATGGATCCATGTATTTTGAGCTCCATATCAAACACGGTTTGTGCTATCTTCTTGAAACTTGACACAATAAATTAGTTCTAGTTTCTCTCTGTTCGCATTGTTTCCTCTAGATATACTCTAAGCCAAGACTGGTGAAAAATACTTTAATTGAAAGGGGTTGCCAAGCTTCCATAAAAACAAGAAGTTCCCTGAGTACTCAGCATATATTTTTTTCATCCACTCTTCATGATACTTTCAAGTGATGATCAGTTCAGCAAGCCCACGTGGCTGCCCAAATTTTGTTCTTCTAGGTTGAAGCATTCGTTTGCGGTGACAGTTTCAATTTTAGTTTTCACTCTGTTTTCTTCTATATAGATAGATGTACTTGGAACTCTAAATCAAACACGGTTTGTGCTAGCTTCTTGAAACTTGACACAATAAAGTAGTTCTAGTTTGTCTCTCTGCAGTTTCTTTCCTCTTGATTTACCCTAAGCAGAGACTGGCGAAAAACACTTTCATTGAAAGGGGTTGCCAAGCTTTCATAAAAACTACGTGTTCCCTGAAATGTCAGCAGATATTTTTCATCCATTCTTCATGATACTTTCAGGTAATGATCAGTTTTACAATCCCCCTTGGCTTCCCAAATTTTGTTCTAGGTTGATGCATTCGTTTGCCATAACAGTTTCAATTTTTTGGTTTCGCTCTCTTTTCTTTTATATGGATAGATATAATTGGAACTCTAAGTCAAACACGGTTTGTGCTAGCTTCTTGAAACTTGACAAAATAATGACGTTGTAAGTTCTCTCTCTATGGTTTGTCTCCTCTAGATATAGCCCATAGCAGAGATGGGGAAAAACGCTTTCATTGAAAGGCGTTCCCATGCTTCCAGAAACTACGAGTTTCCAGAAATCTCATCATACATTTTTTCATCCAATCTTCATGATACTTTCAGGTAATGATCAGTACACCATTTCCACTTTTCTGCCCAAATTTCATTCTTCTGTGTTGAAGCATTTGTTTTCCCAAAGATTTTTAATTTTTAGGTTTCACTCTGTTTTCTCCTATATGGAAAGATGTAGTTGGAACTCTAATTCAAACACGGTTTGTGCTAGCTTCTTGAAACTTGACACAATGAAGTAGTTCTAAGTTCAGTCTCTACGGTTTGTTTCCTGTTGATGTAGCCCTAAGCAGAGACTGGATAAAAACACTTTCATTGAAAGGGGTTGCCAATGTTCCATAAAACTATGAGTTTTCTGAAATCTCACCATACTTTTTTTCATCCAATCTTCATGATACTTTCACATAATGATCAGTACACCAATCTCACGTGGCTGCCCAAATTTGGTTCTTCTAGGTTGACGCATTCGTTTGCAGTAAATGTTTGAAATTTTAGGTTTCACTCTGTTTTATCTTATATGGATAGATGTAATTGGAAACTAAGTCAAACACGGTTTGTGGTAGCTTCATGAAACTTGACACAATAAAGGAGTCCTAAGTTCTATTTCAATGGTTTGTTTCCACTTGATGTAGCACAAAGCAGAGACTGGCAAAAAAATTTTAATTTTAAATGTGTTACCTAGCTTCCATAAACAACGAGTTCCCTGAAATATCAGAATAGATTTTTTAATTCACTCTTCATGATACTTTCAGGTAATGATCAATTCAACAATCCCACCTGGCTGCCCAAATTTTGGTCTTCTATGTTGAAGCATTCGTTTGCAGTAACAGTTTCAATTTTTAGGTTTCAATCTGTTTTCTCCAACATGGATTGATGTAAATGGTACTCTAAATCAAATATGGTTTGTGCTAGCTTCTTGAAACATCACAAAATAAAGTAGTTCTAAGTTCTCACTCTATGGTTTGTTTTCTCTTGATTTAGCCCTAAGCAGAGACTGGAGAAAAACACTTTCATTGAAAGGGGTTGCCAAGCTTTCTTAAAACTATGAGTTCCCTGAAAGCTCAGCATATATTTTTCATCCAATTATCGTGATACTTTCACGTAATGATCAGTACACGAATCCCACTTGGCTGCCCAAATTTCCTTTTTCTAGATTGAAGCATTCGTTTGCAGTAAGAATTTGAATTTTTAGGTTTCAGTCTGTATTCTCCTATTTGGATAGATGTAATTGGAACTTTAAATCAAACACGGTTTGTGGTAGCTTCATAAACTTGACACAGTAAAGTAGTTCTGAGTTGTCTTTCTATGGTTTGTTTCCTCTTGATTTAGCAGAAGGCAGAGGTTGGCAAAGAACAATTTGTTTGAACGGGGTTGCCAAGCTTCCATAAACAAAGAGTTCCCTGAAATCTGAGCATATATTTTTTTATCCACTCTTCATGATACTTTCAGGTAATGTTAAGTACACAAATCCCACTTGGCTGCTCAAATTTCTTTCTTCTAGTTTGAAGCATTCGTTTGCAGTAAGATTCTAATTTTTAGTTTTCACTCTTTATTCTCTTATATGGATAGAGAAATTTGAAACTCTAAATCCAACACGGTTTGTGGTAGCTTCATGAAACTTGACACAATAAAGTAGTTCTAATTTCTCTTTCTATGGTTTGTTTTCTCTTGATTTACCGCAAAGCAGAGACTGGCAAAGAACACTTAATTTGAAAGGGGTTGCCTAGCTTTCATAAAACAAAGAGTTCCCTGAAATCTCAGCATATATTTTTTCATCCATTTTTCATGATACTTTCAGGTAATAATCAGTTCATCAATCCCACTTGGCTGCCCAAATTTCGTTCTTCTAGGTTGCAGCATTCATTTGCAGTAACTATTTTAATTTTTAGGTTTCACTCTGTTTTCACCTATATGGATAAATGAAATTGGAACACTAAATCAAACACGGTTTGTGCTAGCTTCATGAAACTTGACAAAATAAAGTGGTTCTAAGTTCTCTCTCTATGGTTTGTTTCCTCTTGATTTAGCACTATGCAGAGACTGGCAAAGAACACTTTCATTGAAAGGGGTTGCCAAGCTTCCATTAAACATCGAGTTCCCTGAAATATCAGCACATATTTTTTCATTCACTCTTCATGATATTTTCAGGTAATGGTTCAACAATCCCACTTGGCTTCCCAAATTTCGTTCTTCTAGGTTGAAGAATTAGTTTGCAGTATCACTTTTAATTTTTACGTTTCACTGTTTTCTCCCATACGGATAGATGTAATTGGAACTCTAACTCAAACACGGTTTGTGCTAACTTCATGAAACTTGACACAATAAAGTAGTTCTAAGTTCTATCCCTATCGTTTGTTTCCTCTTGTTTTAGCCCAAAGCAGAGACTGGCAAAAAAACACTTTCATTAAAAGGGGTTGCTAAGCTTCCTTTAAACTACGAGTTCCCTGAAATCTCAGCATATATTTTTTTTCCACTCTTCATGATACTTTCAGTTAATGATCAGTACACCTTGGCTGCCCAAATTTTGTTCTTCTAGGTTGAAGTATTCGTTTGCAGGAACCGTATAAACTTTTAGGTTCAATCTGTTTTCTCCAATATGGATAGATTAATTGGAATGCTAAATTTAACATGGTTTGTGCTGGCTTCTTGAAACTTGAAACAATAAAGTAGTTCTAAGTTCCCTTTCTATGGTTTGTTTCCTCTTGATTTAGCACAAAGAAGAGACTGGCAAAGAACACTTTCTTTGACAGAGGATGCCAAGGTTCCATAAAAAAAGAGTTCCCTAAATCTCTTCATATATTTTTTCATCCACTCTTCATGATATTTTTGGTAATGATCAGTTCAACAATTTCACTTGGCTGCCCAAATTTCGTTCTTCTAGGTTGAAGCATTCGTTTTCCGTAACCGTTTCAATTTTTAGGTTTCAATCTGTTTTCTCCAATATGGATAGATGTACTTGGAACTCTAAATCAAACACGGTTTGTGCTAGCTACATGTAACTTGACGCAATAAAGTAGTTCTAAGTTCTATCTCTATGGTTTGTGTCCTCTTGATTTCGCACACAGCAAAAACTTTTAAAAAACACTTTCTTTGAAAGGGGCTGCCAAGCTTCCTTTGAACTACGAGTTCCCTGAAATGTCAGCATATATTTTTTTCATCCACTCTTCATGATACTTTCAGGTAATGATACGTACACAAATCCCACTTGACTGCCCATATTTCGTTTTTCGAGGTTGAAGCATTCGTTTGGCGTAACAGTTTCAATTTTTAGGTTTCAATCTGTTTTCGCCAATATGGATAGGTGTAATTGGAAGTCTAAATCAAACACGGTTTTTGCTAGCCTCTTGAAACTTGACTTAATTAAGTACTTCTAAATTCACTCTCTATGGTTTGTTTCTTCTTGATTTAGCACTAAGCAGAGACTGGTGAAAAACACTTTCATTGAAATGAGTTGCCTAGTTTCCATAAAATTACGAGTTCCCTGATACCTCAGCATATATAATTTCATCCAGTCTTCATGATACTTTCAGGTAGTGATCAGTACACCCATCCCACTTGCCTGCCCAAATTTGGTGTTTTTAGGTTTAAGCATTCGTTTGCAGTAACACTTTTAACTTTTAGGTTTCACTCTGGTTTCTCCTCTTTGGATAGATGTAATTGAAACTCTAAATCAAACATGGTTTGTGCTAGCTTCTTGAAACTTGACACAATAAAGTAGTTTAAGTTCTATCTCTATGGTTTGTTTCTTCTTGATTTTGCACAAAGCAGAGACTTTCAAAAAAACCCTTTCATTGAAAGGGTTTGCCAAGCTTCCTTGAAACTACGAGTTTCCTGAAATCTCAGCATATATTTTTTCATCCTCTCTTCATGATACTTTCAGGTAATGAAAAGTATACCAATCCCAATTTACTGCCCATATTTTGTTCTTCTAGGTTGAAGCATTCGTTTGTAGTAACAGTTTCAATTTTTAGGTTTAAATCTCTTTTCTCCAATATGGATAGATGTAATTGGAACTCTATATCAAACACGGTTTGTGCTAGCCTCTTGAAACTTGACACAATAAAGTAGTTTAAGTTCTATCTCTAAGGTTTGTTTCTTCTTGATTTTGCGCAAAGCAGAGACTGTCAAAAAACCCTTTCATTGAAAGGGGTTGCCAAGCTTCCTTGAAACTACGAGTTTCCTGAAATCTCAGCATATATTTTTTCATCCTCTCTTCATGATACTTTCAGGTAATGAAAAGTATACCAATCCCAATTGACTGCCCATATTTTGTTCTTCTAGGTTCAAGCATTCGTTTGTAGTAACAGTTTCAATTTTTAGGTTTAAATCTCTTTTCTCCAATATGGATAGATGTAATTGGAACTCTATATCAAACACGGTTTGTGCTAGTCTCTTGAAACTTGACAAAATAAAGTAGTTCTAAGTTCTGTCTCTATGGTTGTTTCCTTTTGATCTAGAACTAAGCAGAGACTGGCGAAAAACACTTTCATTGAAACGGGTTGCCAAGCTTCCATTAAATTACGAGTTCCCTGATATCTCAGCATATATTTTTTCATACAGTCTTCATGATACTTTCAGATAATGATCAGTACACCAATCCCACTTGGCTGCCGAACGTTTGTTCTTCTAGGTTGAAGCATTCATTTGCAGCACCACTATGAATTTTTAGATTTCACTCTGTTTTCTCCTATATGGATAGATGTAATTGGAACTCTAAATCAAACACGCTTTGTCCTAACTTAATGAAAGTTCACGCAATAAAGTAGTTCTAATTTCTATCTTTATTGTTTGTTTCCTCTTGATTTAGTGCAAAGGAATATTGGCAAAAAGCACTTCATTGAACGGGGTTGCCATGTTTCCATTAAACTACGAGTTCCCTGAAATCTCAGCATATATTTTTTCTTCCACTCTTCTTGATATTTTTACGTAATCATCAGTACACCTTGCCTACCAAAATTTCGTTCTTCTAGGTTGAAGCATTCGTTTGCAGTAACCGTTTCAATTTTTAGGTTCCAATCTGATTTCTCCAATATGGATAGATATAAATGGAACTGTTAACCAAACACGGTTTGTGCTAGCTTCTTGAAACTTGACACAATAAAGTAGTTCTAAGTTCTATCTCTATGGTTTGTTTCCTTTTGATTTTGCAAAAAAGAAGAGACTGGCAAAAAATGCTTTCATTGAAAGGGGTTGCCAAGCTTTCTTTAAACTACGAGTTCTCTGAAATCTCAGGATATATATTTATTCATCCACACTTCATGATAATTTCAGGTAATGATATTTACACCAATCCCACTTGACTGCCCAAATTTCGTTCTTCTACGTTGACGCATTCGTTTGCATTAAGAGTTTGAATTTTTGGTTTTCAGAATGTATTCTCCTATAGGGATTGATGTAATTGGAACTATAAATCAAACATGGTTTGTGGTAGCTTCATGAAACTTGAAACAATGAAGTAGTTCTAAGTTCTCTTTTTATGGTTTGTTTCCTCTTGATTTATCACAAAGCAGAGACTGGCCATGAACACTTTCTTTGAAAGGGGTTGCCAAGCTTTCATAAAGCAAAGAGTTCCCTGAAATCTCAGCATATATTTTTCATCCACTCTTTATGATACTTTCAGGTAATGATCAGTTCAACAATCCCACTTGGATGCCCAAATTTTGTTCTTCTAGGTTGAAGCATTCATTTGCCTTAACAGTTTCAATTTTTAGGTTTCAATCTGTTTTCTCCAATATGGATAGATGTAATTGGAACTCTAAATCAAACACGGTTTGTGCTAGCCTCTTGAAACTTGACAAAATAAAGTAGTTCTAAGCTCTCTCTCTATGGTTTTTTCCTCTTGATTTAGAAGTAAGCAGAGACTGGTAAAAAACACTTTTATTGAAAGGGGTTGCCAAGCTTCCCTAAAATTACGAGTTCCCTGATATCTCAGCATGTATTTTTTCATCCAGTCTTCATGATACTTTCTGGTATGATACTTTCAGTACACCAATCCCACTTGGCTGCCCAAATTTAGTTCTTCTAGGTTGAAGCATTCGTTTGCGGTAACACTTTAAACTTTTAGGTTTCGCTCTGTTTTTTCCTATATGGACAGATGTAATTGGAACTCTAAATCAAACACGGTTTGTGCTAGCTTCAGGAAACTTGACAAAATAAAGTAGTTCTAAGTTCTCTCTATATGGTTTGTTTCCTCATGATTTAGCACTAAGCAGAGACTGGAAAAAAACACTTTCATTGAAAAAGGATGCCAAGCTTCCATTAAACTACGAGTTCCCCTAAATCTCAGCATATATTTTTTCATCGACTCTTCATGATACTTTCAGGAAATGATAAGTTCAACAATCTGCTTGGCGGTTCAAATTTCGTTCTTCTAGGTTGAAGTATTTGTTTGCAGTAACCGCTTCAATTTTTAGGTTTCAACCTGTTTTATCCAATATGGATAGATGTAATTGGAACTCTAAAACAAACACGGTTTGTGCTAGCCTCTTTAAACTTGACAAAATAAAGTACTTCTAAGTTCTCTCTCTATGATTTGTTTCCTCTTGATTTAGCACTAAGCAGAGACTGGCAAAGAACACTTTCATTGAAAGTGGTTTCCCAGCTTCCGTTAAACTACGAGTTTTCAAGAATCTCAGCATATATTTTTTCATCCACTCTTCATGATACTTTCTTGTAATGATCAGTTCAACAATCCCACTTGGTGGCCCAAATTTCGTTCTTCTAGGTTGAAGCATTCGTTTGCAGAAACCGTTTCAATTTTTAGGTTTCATTCTCTTTTCTCCAACATGGATAGATGTAATTGGAACTCCAAATCAAACAACGTTTGTGCTAGCTTCTTGAAACTTGACACAATAAAGTAGTTCTAAGTTGTATCTCTATGGTTTGTTGACTCTTGATTTTGCACAAAGCAGAGACTGGAAAAAAACTCTTTCATTGAAAGGGGTTGCCAAACATCCTTTAAACTACGATTTCCCTGAAATCTCAGCATATATTTTTTCATCCAATCTACATGATGCTTTCAGGTAATGATAAGTAAATCATTCTCACTTGGCTTTCCTAATTTCGTTTTTCTAGGTTGAAAAATTCGTTTGCAGTTTGAGTTAGAATTTTTAGGTTTCACTCTGTATTCTTTTATTTGGATAGATGTAATTGGAACTCTAAATCAAACATGGTTTGTGGTAGCTTCATGAAACTAGACACAATAAAGTAGTTCTAAGTTGTCTTTTATGGTTTGTTTCCTCTTGATTTAGCAAAAAGCTGAGACTGGGCAAAAACACTTATTTGAAAGGGGTTGCCAAGTTTTCATAAAACCAAGATTTTCCTGAAATCTCAGAATATATTTTTTCATCCACTCTTCATGAAACTTTCAGGTAATGATGAGTTCAACAATCCCACTTGGCTGCCCAAATTTCGTTCTTCTAGGTTGAAGCATTCGTTTGCAGTAACAGTTTCCATTTTTAGGTTTCAATCTGTTTTCTCCAATATGGATAGATGTAATTGGAACTCTAAATCAAACACGGTTTGTGCTAGCCTCCTGAAACATGACAAAATAAAGTATTTCTAAGTTCTCTCTCTATGGTTTGTTTCCACTTGATTTAGCACTAAGCAGAGAGAGGCAAAAAACACTTTCATTGAAAGGGGTTGCCAAGCTTCCATTAATCTACGATTTCCCTAAAATTTCAGCATATATTTTTTCATCCAATCTTCATGATACTTTCAGGTAATGATCAGTTCAACAATCCCACTTCGCTGCCCCAATTTCGTTCTTCTAGGTTGAAGCATCCGTTTTCTGTAAGAGTTTGATTTTTAGGTTTCACTGTGTATTCTCCTATATGGATAGATGTAATTGGAACTCTAAATCAAACACGGTTTGGTAGCTTCATGAAACTTGACACAACGAAGTAGTTCTAAATTCTCTTTCTATCGTTTCTTTCCTCTTGATTTAGCGCAAAGCAGAGACTGGGAAAGAACACTTTCTTTGAAAAAGGTAGCCAAGCTTCCATGAAACAAAGAGTTCCCTTAAATCTCAGAATATATTTTTTCATCCATTCTTCATGATACTTTCAGGTAATGATGAGTTCAACAATCCCACTTGGCTGCCCAATTTTCTTTCTTCTAGGTTGAAGCATTCGTTTGCATTAACAGTTTCCATTTTTAGGTTTCAATCTGTTTTCTCCAATATGGATAGATTTAATTGAAAGTCTAAATCAAACACGGTTTGTGCTAGCCTCTTGAAACTTGACCAAATAAAGTATTTCTCACTTCTCTCTATATGGTTTGTTTCCTCTTGATTTAGAGGTAAGCAGAGACGGGCAAAAAACACTTTCATTGAAAGGGGTTGAAAAGCTTCCATTAAAATAAGAGTTCTCTGAAATCACAGCATATATTTTTTTCATCCAATTTTCATGATATTTTCAGGTAATGATCAGTTCAAGAATTCCACATGGCTGCCCAAATTTCGTTCTTCTAGGTTGAAGCATTCGTTTGCAGTAAGAGTTTGAATTTTTAGGTTTCACTGTGTATTCTCCTATATGGATAGATGTAATTGGAACTCTAAGTCAAACACGGTTGGTGGTAGTGTCATGAAACTTGACACAATGAAGTAGTTCTAAGTTCTCTTTCTATGGTTTCTTTCCTCTTGATTTAGCGCAAAGCAGAGACTGGGAAAGAACACTTTCTTTGAAATGGATTGCCAAGCTTCCATGAAACAAAGAGTTCCCTGAAATCTCAGTATACATTTTTTCATCCATTCTTCATGATAGTTTCAGGTAATGATGAGTTCAACAATCCCACTTGGCTGCCCAAATTTCTTTCTTCTAGGTTGAAGCATTCGCTGGCATTAACTGTTTCTATTTTTAAGTTTCAATCTGTTTTCTCCAATATGAATAGATGTAATTGGAACTCTAAATCAAACACGGTTTGTGCTAGCCTCTTGATATTTGACAAAATAAAGTAGTTCTTATTTCTCTCTGTTTGGTTTGTTTCCTCTTGATTTAGCCCTAGGCAGAGACTGGCAAAAAACATTTTCATTGAAAGGGGTTCCCATGCTTCCATTAATCTACGAGTTCCCTGAAATATCAGCATATATTTTTTCATCCAATCTTCATGATACTTTCAGGTAATGATCAGTTCAACAATCTCACTTGGCTGCCCAAATTTCGTATTTCTAGGTTGAAGCATTCTTTTGCAGTAAGAGCTTGAATTTTTCAGTTTCACTGTGTGTTCTCCTATATGGATAGATGTAATTGGTACACTAAAGCAACCACTGTTTGTGGTAGCTTCATGAAACTTCACACAATAAAATAGTTCTAAGTACTCTTTTGATAGTTTGTTTCCTGTTGATTTAGCACTAAGCAGATACTGGAAAAGAACACTTTCATTGAAAGGTGTTGCCAAGCTTCCTTTAAACTACGAATTCCCTGAAATCTCAGCATATATTTTTTCTTCCAATCTTTATGATACTTTCAGGTAAGGATAAGTACACCAATCCCACTTGACTGCCCAAATTTCGTTCTTCTAATTTGAGGCTTTCGTTTGCAGTAAGAGCTTGAATTTTGAGGTTTCACTGTGTATTCTCCTATATGGATAGATGTAATTGGCGACTGTAAATCAAACACTTTTTCTGGTAGCTTCATGAAACTTGACACAATGAAGTAGTTCTAAGTTCTCTTTCTATGGTTTGTTTCCTCTTGATTTAGCACAAAGCCGAGACTGGCCCAGAACACTTTCATTGAAAGGGATTGCCAAGCTTCCATAAAACAAAGAGTTCCCTGAAATCTCAGCATATATTTTTTCATCCACTCTTCATGATACTTTCAGGTAATGATAAGTACACCAATCCCACTTGGCTGCCCAAATTTCGTTCTTCCAGGTTGAAGCATTCCTTTGCAGTACCACTTTCAATTTTTAGGTTTCACTCTGTATTCTCCTTTATGGATAGATGTATTTGGAACCCTAAATCAAACACGGTTTGTGCTAGCTTCATGAAACTTGAGAATAAAAACTAGTTCTAAGTTCTATCTCTATGGTTTGTTTCCTCTTGATAAACCGCAAAGCAGATACTGGCAAAAAACACTCTCATTGAAAGGGGTTGCCAAGCTTCCATTAAACTACAAGTTCCCTGAAATGTCAGCATATATGTTTTCTTCTACTCTACATGATACTTTCAGGTAATGATCAGTACACCTTGGCTGCCCAAATTTCGTTCTTCTAGGTTGAAGCATTCGTTTGCAAAAACTGTTTCAATTTTTAGATTTCAATCTCTTTTCTCCACTATCGATAGATGTTATTGGAACTCAAAATCAAACAGGGTTTGTGCTAGCTTCATGAAACTTGACACAATAAAGGAGAACTAAGTTCTATCTCTATGGTTTGTTTCCTCCTGATTTAGCTCACTGCAGAGACTGGAAAATATCACTTTCATTGCAAAGGGTTGCCAAGCTAACTTTAAATTACGAGTTCCCTGAAATCTCAGCATATATATTTTCAACCAATTTTCATGATACTTTCAGGTAATGATCAGTTCAACAATCACGTTTGGCTGCCCAAATTTCGCTCTTCTAGGTTGAAGCATTCGTGTGCATTAAGAGTTTGAATTTTTAGGTCTCACTCTGTATTCTCCTATATGGATAGATGTAATTGGAATTGTAAATCAAACACGGTTTGTGGTATCTTCATGAAATTTGACACAATAAAGTAGTTCTAAGTTCTCTTTTTATGGTTTGTTTCCTCTTGATTTAGCACAAAGCAGAGACTGGCAAAGAACACTTTCATTGAAAGTGATTGCCAAGCTTCCATAAAACAAAGATTTCCCTCAAATCTCAGCATATATTTTTTCATCCACTCTTCAAGGTGCTTTCACATAATGATCAATCAGTTCAACAATTCCACTTGGCTGCACAAATTTCGTTCTTCTAGGTTGAAGCATTTGTTTGCAGTAACACTTTTAATTTTTAGGATTCACTCTGTTTTCTACTATATGGATAGATGTAATTAGAACTCTAAATCATACACGGTTTGTGCTAGCTTTATGAAACTTGACAAAATAAAATAGTTCTGAGTTCTATCTCTATGGTTTGTTTTCTCATGATTTAGCGCTCTGCAGAGACTGGCAAAAACACTTTACTGAAAGGGGTTGACAAGCTTCGCTTAAACTATGAGTTCTCTGAAATCTCAGCATATATTTTTTCGTCCACACTTCATGATACTTGCAGGTAATGATCAGTTCCACAATCCCACTTGGCTGTTCAAATTTCGTTCTTCTAGGTTGAAGCATTCGTTTGCAGTAACAGTTTCAATTTTTAGGTTTCAATCTGTTTTCTCCAACATGGATAGATTTAATTGAAACTCTAAATCAAACACGGTTTGAGCTAGCCTCTTGAAACTTGACAAAATAAAGTAGTTCTAACTTCTCTCTCTATGGTTTGTTTCCTCTTGATTTAGCGCAATGCAGAGACTGGCAAAAAACACTTTCATTGAAAGGGGTTGCCAAGGTTCTATTAAACTACGAGTTCCCTGAAATCTCAGCATGTATTTTTTCATGCACTCTTCATGATACTTTCAGGTAATGATCAGTTCAACAATCTAACTTGGCTGCCCAAATTTAATTCTTCCTGGTTGAAGCATTCGTTGCAGTAACAATTTTAATTTTTAGGTTTCACTGTGTTTTCTCCTATATGGATAGATGTTATTGGAACTATAAATCAAACACGTTTTGTGCTAGCTTCATGAAACTTGACACAATAAAGTAGTTCTAAGTTGTATCTTTTTGGTTTGTTTTCTCTTGATTCAGCTCACTGCAGAGACTGGCAAGAAACACTTTCATTGAAAAGGTTTGCCAAGCTTCCATTAAACTACGAGTTCCCTTAAATCTCAGCATATATTTTTTCAACCACATTTCATGATACATTCAGGTAATGGTCAGTTCAACAATCCCACTAGGCTGCCCAAATTTCTTTCTTCTAGGTTGAAGCATTCATTTGCAATAACTGTTTCAATTTTTAGGTTTCAGTCTGTTTTCTCCTATGTGGATAGATGTAATTCGAACACTAAATCAAACACGGTTTGAGCTAGCTTGCTAAAACTGGACAAAATAAAGTAGTTCTAAGTTCTGTTTCTATGGTTTGTTTTCTCTTGATTTCGCACTAAGCAGAGACTGACGAAAAACACTTTAATTGAAAGGGGTTGCCTAGCTTCCATAAAATTACGAGCTTTCTGATATCTCAGCATATATTCTTTCATCGAGTCTTCATGATACTTTCAGGTACTGATCAGTACACCAATCCCACTTGGCTCCCCTAATTTCGTTCTTCTAGGTTGAAGCATTCGTTTGCAGTAACAGTTTTAATTTTTAGGTTTCACTCTGTTTTCTCCTATATGGATAGATGCAATTGGAACTCTAAATCAAACACGGTTTGTGCTGGCTTCATGAAAGTTGACAAAAAAAATGTAGTTCTGAGTTTTATCTTCGTGGTTTGTTTCCTCATGATTTAGCTCACTGCAGAGACTGGAAAAAAACACTTTCATTGAAAGGGGTTGCGAAGCTTCCTGAAATTACGTGTTACCTGAAATCTCAGCATATATTTTGTCATCCACTCTTCATGATACTTTCAGGTAATGATCAGTTCATCAATCCCACTTTGTTGCCCAAATTTCGTTCTTCTAGGTTGAAGCATTCGTTTGCAGTAACAGTTTCAATTTTTAGGTTTCACTCTGTTTTCTCCAATATGGATAGATGTAATTGGATCTCTAAATCAAACACGGTTTGAGATAGCCTCTTGAAACTTGACAAAATAAAGTAGTTCTATGTTCTTTCTCTATGGTTTTTTCCTCTTGATTTAGCTCACTGCAGAGACTGGAAAAAAACACTTTCATTGAAAGGGGTTGCAAAGCTTCCTGAAATTACGTGTTACCTGAAATCTCAGCATATATTTTTTTTTATCCACTCTTCATGATACTTTCAGGTAATGATCAGGTCAACAATCCCACTTTGTTGCCCAAAATTTCGTTCTTCTAGGTTGAAGCATTCCTTTGCAGTAACAGTTTCAATTTTTAGGTTTCATTCTGTTTTCTTCAATATGGATAGACGTAATTGGAACTCTAAATGAAACACGGCTTGTGCTAACTTCTAAAACTTGACAAAATAAAGTAGTTCTAAGTTCTCTCTCTATGGTTTGTTTCCTCATGATTTAGCACTAAGCAGAGAGTGGCGAACAACACTTTCATTGAAAGGGGTGGCCTAGCTTCCATAAAATTACGAATTCCCTGATATCTCAGCATATATTGTTTCATCCACTCTTCATGATACTTTCAGGTAATGATCAGTACACTAATCCCACTTGGCTGCCCAAATTTCGTTCTTCTAGGTTGAAGCATTCGTTTCCAGGAAGATTTTGAAATTTTAGGTTTCACTGTGTTTTCTCCCATATTGATAGATGTAATTGGAACTCAAAAATCAAACACGGATTGTGTTAACTTCATGAAACTTGAAAAAATAAAGTAGTTCTAAGTTCTATCTCTTTGGTTTGTTTCCTCTTGATTTAGCGCACTGCAGAGACTGGCAAAAAACACTTTCATTGAAAGGGGTTGCCAAGCTCTTGTTGAACCACGAGTTCCCTGAAATCTCAGCATATATTTTTTCATCCAATCTTCATGATACTTTCAGGTAATGATAAGTACACCAATCCCATTTGGCTGCCCAAATTTCGATCTTCTAGGTTGAAGCATTCGTTTGTAGTAAGAGGTTGAATTTTTAGGTTTCACTGTGTATTCTCCTATATGGATAGATGTAATTGGAACTCTAAATCAAACACGGTTTGTGGTAGCATCATGAAACTTGACACAATGAAGTAGTTCTAAGTGGTCTTTTTATGGTTTGTTTCCTCTTGATTTAGTGCAAAGCAGAAACTGGGAAAGAACACTTTATTTGAAAGGGGGCAAAGATTCCAAAAACAAAGAGTTCCCTGAAATCTCAGCATATATTTTTTCATCCACTATTCATGATACTTTCAGATAATGATGAGTTCAACAATCCCACTTTGCTGCCAATATTTTGTTCTTCTAGGTTGAAGCATTCGTTTACGGTAACACTTTACATTTCTAGGTTTCAATCTGTTTTCTCCAATATGAATAGATGTAATTGAAACTCTAAATCAAACACGGTTTGTGATAGCCTCTTGAAACTTGACCAAATAAAGTAGTTCTAAGTTCTCTCTCTATGGTTTGTTTCCTCTTGATTTAGCAAAAAGCAGAGACTGGCAAAGAACACTTTCATTGAAAGGGGTGTCCAAGCTTCCATTTAACTACGAGTTCCCTGAAATCTCAGCATATATTTTTTCGTCCAATCTTCATGATACTTTCAGGTAATGATCAGTTCAACAATCCCACTTGGCTGCCCAAATTTCGTTATTCTAGGAAGAAGCATTTGTTTGCAATGAGAGTTTGAATTTTTAGGTTTCACTGTGTATGCTCCTATATGGATAGATGTAATTGAAACTGTAAATCAAACACGGTTTGTGGTAGCTTCATGAATCTTGACACAATTAAATAGTTACAAGTTCTCTTTCTATGGTTTGTTTCCTCTTGATTTAGCACAAATCCGAAACTGGCAAAGAACACTTTCTTTGAAAGGGGTGCAAAGCTTCCATAAAACAAAGAGTTCCTAAAATCTCAGCATATATATTTTCATTAATTCTTAATGACACTTTCAGGTAATGATCAGTTGAACAATCCCACTTGGCTTCCCAAATTTCTTTTTTCTAGGTTGAAGCATTCGTTTGTAGTAACAGTTCCCACTTTTAGGTTTCAACCTGTTTTCTCCATACAGATAGATGTAATTGGAACTCTAAATCACACAAGGTTTGTGGAAACGTCATGAAACTTGACACAACGAAGTAGTTTTAAGTTCTCTTTCTATGGTTTGTTTCCTCTTGATTTAGCACAAAGCAGAGACTGGGAAAGAACACTTTCTTTGAAATGGGTTGCCTAGCTTCCATAAAACTACGAATTCCCTGAAATCTCAGCATATATTTTTTAATTCAATCTTCATGATACTTTCAGGTAATAATCAGTTCAACAATCCCACTTGGCTGCCCAAATTTCGTTCTTCTAGGTTGAAGCATTCTTTTGCAGTAACAGTTTCCATTTTGGGTTTCACTCTCTTTTCTCCTATATGGATAGATGTAATTGGAACTCTAAACCAAACACGATTTGTTCTAGCTTCATGAAACTTGACACAATAAAGTAATTCTAAGTTCTTTTTCTATGATTTCTTTCCTCTTGATTTTGTGCAAATCAGAGACTGCCATAAAACACTTTCATTGAAAGGGGATAACAAGCTTCCTTATAACTACTAGTTCCCTGAAATCTCAACATATATTTTTTTCCAGTCTTTATGATACTTTCAGGTAATGATCAGTTCAGCAATCCCACTTGGCTGCCCAAATTTCGTTCTTCTATGTTGAAGCATTCGTTTGCAGTAACACTTTAAATTTTTAATTTTCCCTCTGTTTTTTCCAATATAGATAGATGTCATTGGAACACTAAATCAAACACAGTTTGTGCTAGCTTCATGAAACTTGACACAATAAAGTAGTTCTTAGTTCTCTCTCTATGGTTTCTTTCCTCTTGATTTAGCACTAAGCAGAGACTGGCAAAAAGCACTTTCATTGAAATGGTTGCCAAGCTTCCATTCAACTACGAGTTCGCTGAAATCTCAGCATGTATTTTTTCATCCACTCTTCATGATACTTTCAGGTAATGATCAGTTAAACAACCCCACTTGGCTGCCCAAATTTCTTTGTTCTAGGTTGAAGAATTCGTTTGCACTAACACGTTAAATTTTTAGGTTTCACTCTGTTTTCTCCTATATGGATAGATGTAATTGGAAGTCTAAATCAAACACGGTTTGTGTTAGCTTCATGAAACTTCACAAAATAAAGTAGTTCTAAGTTCTATCTCTATGCTTTGTCTCCTCTTGATTTAGCGCACTGCAGAGACTGCCAAAACAACACTTTCATTGAACGGGGTTGCCAAGCTTCCTTTAAACTACGTGTTCCCTGAAATCTCAGCATATATTTGTTCATCCAAACATCATGATAGTTTCAGGTAATGATGTGTTCAACAAGCCTACTTGGGTGCCCAAATTTCTTTCTTCTATGTTGAAGCATTCGTTTGCAGTAAAGCTTTTAATTTTTGGGTTTCACTCTGATTTCTCCAATATGGATAGATGTAATTGGAACTCTAAATCAAACACGGATTATGGAAGCTTCATGAATCTTGACACAATAAAGTAGTTCTAAGTTCTGTTTCTATGGTTTGTTTCCTCTTGATTTAGCACAAAGCAGAGACTGGCAAATAACACTCTCTTTGAAAGGGGTTGCTAAGCTTCCATAAAACAAAGAGTTCCCTGAAATCTCAGGATATATTTTTTCATCCATTCTTCATGATACTTTCAGGTAATGATGAGTTCAACAATCCGACTTGTCTGCCCAAATTTCTTTCTTCAGTTTGAAGCATTCGTTTGGAGTAGCAGTTTCCAATTTTAGGTTTCGATCTGTTTTCTCAAATAGGGATAGATTTAATTGGAACTATAAATCAAACACGGTTTGCACTAGTTTCTTGAAACATGACAAAATAAAGTAGTTCTAAGTTCTCAATCTCTGGGTTGTTTTCTTTTGATTTTGCGCATACCAGAGACTGGAAAAAACACTTTCATTGAAAGGGGTTGCAAAGCTTCATTTAAACTACGAGTTCCCTGAAATCTCAGCATATATTATTTTATCCAGTCTTCATGATACTTTCAGGTAATGATCAGTTCAACAATCCCAAATGGCTGCCGAAATTTCGTTGTTAGTGGTTGAAGTATTCGTTTGCAATAACAGTTTCAATTTTTAGGTTTCAATCTGTTTTTTCCAATATGGATAGATGTAGTTGGAACTCTAAATCAAACACGGTTTGTGCTACCCTCTTGAATGTTGAAAAAATAAAGTAGTTCTAAGTTCACTCTCTATGGTTTGTTTCCTCTTGTTTTAGCACTAAGCAGAGACTGGCAAAAAAACACTTTCATTGAAACGGGTTGCAAAGCTTCCTTTAAACTACGAGTTCCATGAAAACTCAGTATATATTTTTTTATCTACTCTTCTAGATCCGTTCAGGTAATGATCATTTCAACAACTTCACTTGGCTTCCCAAATTTCCTTCTTCTAGGTTGATGCATTCGTTTGCAGTAACACTTTTAATTTTAGGTTTCACTCTGTTTTCTCATACATGTATAGATGTAATTGGAAGTCTAAATCAAACTCGGTTTGTGATAGCTTCATAAAACTTGACAAAATAAAGTAGTTCTAAGTTTTATCTCTATGGTTTGTTTCCTCTTGATTTCCCGCACTGCAGACACTGGGAAAACAACACTTTCATTGAACGGGGTTGCCAAGCTTCCTTTAAACTACGAGTTCCTGAAATCTCAGCAAATACTATTCATCCAATCTTCATGATACTTTCAGGTAATGATAAGTACACCAATCCCACTTGGCTGCCAAAATTTCGCTCCTCTAGGTTGAAGCATTAGTTTGCAGTAAGAATTTGAATTTTTATGTTTTACTGTGTATTCTCCTATATGGATACATGTAATTGGAACTCTAAATACAACACGGTTTTTGGTAGCGAAAATAAAACTTGACAGAATGAAGTAGTTCTAAGTTCTCTTTCTACGGTTTGTTTACTCTTGATTTAGCTCAAAGCAGAGACTGGGAAAGAACACTTTCTTTGAAAGGGGTTGCCAAGCTTCCATGAAACAAAGAGTTCCCTGAAATCTCAGCATATATTTTTTCATCCATTCTTCATGATACTTTCAGGTAATGATGAATTCAGCAATCCCACTTGGCTGCCCAAATTTCATTCTTCTAGATTTAAGCATTCCTTTGCAGTAAGAGCTTGATTTTTTAGGTTTCACTCTCTATTCTCCTATATGGATAGATGTAATTTTAACTATAAATCAAACACGGTTTGTGGTAGCTTCATGAAACTTGACACAATGAAATAGTTCTAAGTTCTCTTTCTTAGGTTTGTTTCCTCTTATTTAGCGCAAAGTAGAGACTGGAAAAGAACACTTTCCTTGAAAGGGGTTGCGAAGCTTCCATAAAACAAAGAGTTCCCTGAAATCTCAGCATATATTTTTTCATCAATTCTTCATGATACTTTTAGGTAATGATGAGTTCAACAATCCTACTTGGCTGCCCAAATTTCTTTCTTCTAGGTTGAAGCATTCGTTTGCAGTAAGAGTTTGAATTTTTAGGTTTCACTGTGTATTCTCCTATATGGATAGATGTAATTGGAACTCTAAATCAAACACGGTTTGTGGTAGCTTCATGAAACTTGAAAAAATAAAGTAGTTCTAAGTTCTCTCTCTATGGTTTGTATCCTCTTGATTTAGCACAAAGCAGAGACTGGCAAAGAACACTTTCTTTGAAAGGGGTTGCCAAGCTTCCATAAAACAAAGAGTTCCCTGAAATCTCAGCATATATTTTTTCATCCGTTCTTCATGATACTTTCAGGTAATGATGAGTTCAACAATCCAACTTGGCTGCCCAAGTTTCTTTCTTCTAGGTTAAAGCATTCGTTTGCAGTAACAGTTTCCATTTTTAGGTTTCAATCTGTTTTCACCATATGGATAGATGTAATTATAACTCTAAATCAAACACGGTTTCTCCTAGCCTCTTGAAGGTTGACAAAATAAAGTAGTTCTAAGTTCTCTCTCTACGGTTTGTTTCCTCTTGAGTTAGCACTAAGCATAGACTGGCAAAAAACTCTTTCATTGAAAGGTGTTGCCAAACTTCCATTAAACTATGAGTTCCCTGAAATCTCAGCATATATTTTTTCATCCACTCTTCATGATACTTTCAGGTAATGATGAGTTAAACAATCCCACTTGGCTGCCCAAATTTCTTTCTTCTAGGTTGAAGCATTCCTTTGCAGTAAGTGCTTGAAATTTTAGGTTTCAATCTGTATTATCCTATATGGATAGATGTAATTGGAACACTAAATCAAACACGGTTTGTGGTAGCTTCATGAAACTTGACACAAGAACGTAGTTCTAAGTTCTCTCTCTATTGTTTGTTTCCTCTTGATTTAGCACTAAGCAGAGACTGGGAGAGAACACTTTATTTGAAAGGGGTTGCCAAGCTTCTATAAAACAAAGAGTTCCTTGAAATTTCAGCATATATTTTTCCATCCATTCTTCATGATACTTTCAGGTAATGATGAGTTCAACAATCCCACTTGGCTGCCCAAATGTCCTTTTTCTAGGTTGAAGCATTCGTTTTCAGTAATAGTTTCCATTTTTAGGTTTCAATCTGTTTTCTCAAATATAGATAGATGTAATTGGAACTCTAAATCAAACACGGTTTGTGCTAGCCTCTAGAAACTTAACAAAATGAAATAGTTCTAAGTTCTCTCTCCATGGTTTGTTTTCTCTTGATTTATCACTAAGCAGAGACTGGCAGAAAACACTTTCATTGAAAGGGGTTGCCAAGCTTCCTTTAAACTACGAGTTCCCTGAAATCTCAGCATATATTTTTTCATCCAATCTTCATGATACTTTCAGGTAATAATAAGTACACCAATCCCACTTGACTGCCCAAATTTCTCTCTTCTAATTAGAAGCATTCGTTTGCAGTAAGAGCTTGAATTTTTAAGTTTCAGTGTGTATTCTCCTATATGGATAGATGTAATTGGAACTCTAAAACAAACACGGTTTGTGCTAGCGTCTTGAAACTTTACAAAATAAAGTAATTCTCAGTTCTCTCTCCAAGGTTTGTTTCCTCTTGATTTAGCCCTAAGCATAGACTGGCAAAAAACACTTTCATTGAAAGAGGTTGCCCAGCTTCCATTAAACTACGAGTTCCTGGAAATCTCAGCATATATTTTTCATCCAATCTTCATGATACTTTCAGGGTACAATAAGTACACCAATCCCACTTGACTGCCCAAATTTAGTTCTTCTAGTATGAAGCACTCGTTTGTAGTAAGAGCTTGAATTTTTAGGTTTCACTGTGTATTCTCCTATATGGATAGATGTAATTGGAACTCTAAATCAAAAACGGATTCTGGTAGCTTCATGAAACTTGACAATATAAAGTAGTTATAAGTTCTGTTTCTATGGTTTGTTTCCTCTTGATTTAGCACAAAGCAGAGACTGACAAAGAAGTCTTTTTTTGAAAGGGGTTGCCAAGCTTCCCATAAAACAAAGAGTTCTTTGAAATCTCAGCATATATTTTTTCATCCATTCTTTTTGATCCTTTCAGGTAATGATGTGTTCAACAATCCCACTTGGCTGCCCAAATTTCCTTCTTCTGGGTTGAAGCATTCTTTTGCAGAAACAGTTTCAATTTTTCTGTTTCACTCTATTTTCTCCAATATGGATAGATGTAATTGGAACTCTAATTCAAACACGGTTTGTGCTAGCCTCTTGAAACTTGACAAAATAAAGTAGTTCTACGTCATCTCTGTGTGGTTTGTTTCCTCTTGATTTAGCCCTAAGCATATACTGGCAAAAAAACATTTTCATTGAAAGGGGTTGCCAAGCTTCCATTAAACTTCGAGTTCCTTGAAAACTCAGCATGTATTTTTACATCCAATCTTCATGATACTTTCAGGTAATGATCAGTTCAACAATCCCACTTGGCAGCCCCAATTTCGTTCTTCTAGGTTCAAGCATTCGTTTGCAGTAAGAGCTTAAAATTTAGGGTTCATGTGTATTCTCGTATACGGATAGATGTAATTGGAACTCTGAATAAAACACGCTTTGTGGTAGCGTCGTGAAACTTGACACAATAAAATAGTTCTAAGTTTTCTTTCTATGGTTTGTTTTCTCTTGATTTAGCACTAAGCAGAGACTGGCAAAGAACACTTTCATTGAAAGGTGTTGCCAATCTTCCTTTAAACTACGAGTTCCCTGAAAGCTCAGCATATATTTTTTAATTTAATCTTCATGATACTTTCAGGTAATGATAAGAACACCAATCCCACTTGGCTGCACAAATTTCGTTCCTCTTATTTGAAGCATTCGTTTGCAGTAAGAGCCTGAATGTACAGGTTTCACTGTGTATTCTCCTATATGAAAAGATGTAATTGGAACTCTAAAATCGAACAGGTTTTGTGGTAGCTTCATGAAACTTGACACAATAAAATAGTTCTAAGTTCTCTTTCTGTGGTTGTTTCCTCTTGATTTAGCCCTATGCATAGACCTGCAAAAAACACTTTCATTGAAAGGGGTTGCCAAGCTTCCCTTAAACTACGAGTTCCCTGTAATCTCAGCATATATTTTTTCATCCAATCTTCATGATACTTTCAGGTAAAAATAAGTTCACCAATCTCACTTGACTGCCGAAATTTTGGTCTTTGAATTTGAAGCATTCGTTTACAGTAAGAGCTTGAATTTTTAGGTTTCACTGTGTATTCTCCTATATAGATAGATGTAATTGGAACTCTAAATCAAACACGGTTTTGTGGTAGCTACATGAAACTTGACACAATAAAAGAGTTCTAGGTTCTCTTTCAATGGTTTGTTTCCTCTTGATTCGGCACTAAGTAGATACTGGCAAATGACATATTCATTCAAAGGTGTTGCCAAACTTTCTTTAAACTTCGAGTTCCCTGAAATCTCAGCATATATTTTTTCATCCAATCTTCGTGATACTTTCAGATAATAATAAGTAAACCAATCCCACGTGACTGCAGAAATTTCGTTCTCCTAGGTTGAAGCATTCGTTTGCAGTAAGAGCTTGAATTTTTATGTTTCACTGTGTTTTCTCCTATATGGACAGATGTAATTGCAACTCTAAATCAAACAAGGATTGTGCTAGCCTCTTGAAACTTGACACAATAAAGTAGTTCTAAGTTCTCTCTCTATGGTTTGTTTCCTCTTGATTTAGCACAAAGCAGAGACTGGAAAAGAACACTTTCTTTGAAAGGGGTTGCCAAACTTCCATAAAACAAAGAGTTCCTTGAAATCTCAGCATATATTTTTCCATCCATTCTTCATAATACTTTCAGGTAATGATGAGTTCAACAATACCACTTGGCTTCCCAAATTTCCTTCTTCTAGGTTGAAGCATTCGTTTGCAGTAACAGTTTCCATTTTAAAATTTCAATCTGTTTTCTCTAACATAAATAGATGTAATTGGAACTCTAAATCAAACACTGTTTGTGCTAGCCTCTTGAAACTTGACAAAATAGAGTAGTTCTCAGTTCTCTCTCTATGGTTTTTTTTTTTCTATTGAATTAGCACTAAGCAGAGACTGGTCAAAAATACTTTCATTGAAAGAGGTTTACCATCTTTCATTAACCCACGAGTTCCCTGAAATCTCAGCATATGTTTTTTCATCCCATCTTCATGTTACTTTCCGGTAACCATAAGTACATGAATCTCACTTGACTGTCCAAATTTCGTTCTTCTAATTTGAAGCATTCGTTTTCAGTAAGAGCTTGAAGTTTTAGGTTTCACTGTGTATTCTCCTATATGGATAGATGTAATTGGAACTCTAAATCAAACACAGTTTGTTGTAGCTTCATGAAACTTGACACAATAAAGTAGTTCTAAGTTCTGTTTCTATGGTTTGTTTTCTCTTGATTTAGCACAAAGCTGAGACTGGCAAAGAACACTTGCTTTCATGGGGGTTGCCAAGCTTCTATAAAACAAAGAGTTCCTTGAAATCTCAGCATATATTTTTTCATCCATTCTCCATGATGCTTTCAGGTAATGATGAGTTCAACAATCCCACTTGGATGCCCAAATTCCTTCTTATAGGTTGAAGAATTCGTTTGCAGTAAAAGTTTCCATTTTTAGGTTTCAATCTGTTTTCTCCAATTTGGATAGATGTAATTGGAACTCTAAATCAAACACGGTTTTTGGTAGCATCTTGAAAATTGACAAAATAAAGTAGTTCTAAGTCCTCTTTGTATGGTTTGTTTTCTCTTGATTTAGCCCTAAGCATAGACTGTCAAAAAACAGTTTCATTTTAAGGGGTTGCCAAGCTTCCATTAAACTACAAAATATATGCTGAAATCTCAGCATATATTTTTTCATCCAATCTTCATGATACTTTCAGGTAATGATCAGTTCAACAATCCCACTGGGCAGCCCAAATTTCGTTCTTCTAGGTTGAAGCATTCGTTTGCAGTAAGAGCTTGAATTTTTAGGTTTCGCTGTGTATTCTCCTATATAGATAGATGTAATTGGAACTCTAAATCAAACACGGTTTGTGGTAGCTTTATGAAACTTGACACAATAAAATAATTCTAAGTTCTTCTTCTATGGTTTGTGTCCTCTTGATTTAGCACTAAGCAGAGACTGGCAAAGAACACTTTCATTGAAAGGGGTTGCCAAGCTTTTTTTAAACTACGAGTTCCCTGAAATCTCAGCATATATTTTTTCATCCAATCTTCATGATACTTTCAGGTAATGATAAGTACATCAATCCCACTTGACTGCCCAAATTACAATCTTCTAGGTTGAAGCATTCGTTTGCAGTGAGAGCTTGAATTTTTAGATTTCACTGTGTATTCTCCTATATGGATAGATGTAATTGAAACTCTAAGTCAAACGCGGTTTGTGGTAGCTTCTTGAAACTTGACACAATAAAGCAGTTCTACGTTTTGTTTCTATGGTTTGTTTTCTCTTGATTTAGCACAAAGCAGAGACTGGGAAAGAACACTTTCTTTGAAAAGGGTTGCCAAGCTTTCATAAAACAAAGAGTTCCTTGAAATCTCAGCATATATTTTTTCCATCCATTCTTCATGATACTTTTAGAAAATGATGAGTTCAACAATCCCACTTGGCTGCCTAAATTTCCTTCTTCTAGGTTGAAGCATTCTTTTGCAGTAACAGTTTCCATTTTTAGGTTTCAACCTGTTTTCTCCAATATAAATAGTTGTAATTGGAACTCAAAATCAAACATGGTTTGTGCTAGCCTCTTGAAACTTGACAAAATAAAGTAGTTCTAAGTTCTCTCTCTATGGATTGTTTCCTCCTGCTTTAGCGCTAAGCAGAGACTGGCAAAGAACCCTTTCATTGAAAGAGGTTGCCCAGCTTCTATTAAAGTACTAATTCCCTGAAATCTGAGCATATATTTTTTCATCCAATCTTCATGATACTTTCAGGTAATGATCAGTTCAACAATCCCACAGGACTGCCCAAATTTCGTTCTTATATTTTGAAGCATTCATTTGCAGTAAGAGCTTGAATTTTTAGGTTTCACTGTGTATTCTCATATATGGATAGATGTAATTGGAACTCTAAATCAAACACGGTTTATGGTAGCTTCATGAAGCTTGACACAATAAAATAGTTCTATGTTCTCTTTCTATGGTTTGTTTCCTCTTGATTCAGCCCTATGCATAGACTGGCAAAAAAC
Organism: Callospermophilus lateralis; assembly: GCF_048772815.1. Taxonomy (NCBI): domain Eukaryota; kingdom Metazoa; phylum Chordata; class Mammalia; order Rodentia; family Sciuridae; genus Callospermophilus; species Callospermophilus lateralis. Next base: position 60,715 of record NW_027515879.1, read on the forward strand.
ACTTTCATTGAAAGGGGTTGCCAAGCTTAGATTAAACTACGAGTTCCCTGAAATCTCAGCATATATTTTTTCAACCAATTTTCATGATACTTTAAGGAAATGATCAGTTCAACAATCCCACTTGGCAGCCCAAATTTCGTTCTTCTAGGTTGAAGCATTCGTTTGCAGTAAGAGCTTGAATTTGTAGGTTTCACTGTGTATTCTCCTATAGGAATCTATCTTTGATATCCATGATACTTTCAGGTAATAATAAGTACCCCAATCTCACTTGAGTGCAAAAACTTCGTTCTTCTAATTTGAAGCATTCATTTTCAGTAAGAGCTTGAATTTTTAGGTTTCACTGTGTATTTTCTAATATGGAGAGATGTAATTGGAACTCAAAATCAAACACGGTTTGTGGTAGCTTCATGAAACATGACACGATAAATTAGTTCCAAAGGTCTGTTTCTATGGTTTGATTCCTCTTGATTTAGCACAAAGCAAAGACTGGCAAAGAACATTTTCTTTGAAAGTGGTTGCCAAGCTTCCAAAAAACAAAGAGTTCCCTGAAATCTAAGCATATATTGTTTTCACCCATGATTCATGATACTTACAGGTAATGGTGAGTTCAACAATTCAACTTGGATGCCCATATTTCTTTCTTCTAGGTTGAAGCATTTGTTTGTATTAACAGTTTCCATTTTTAGGTTTCAATCTGTTTTTTTCCAATATGGATAGATGTAATTGGAACTATAAATCATACACGGTTTGTGCTAGCCTCTTGAAACTTGACAAAATAAAGTAGTTCTAAGTTCTCTCTCTATGGTTTGTTTCCTCTTGATTTAGCACTAAGCAGAGACTGGCAAAGAACATTCTCTTTGAAAGGGGTTCACAAGGTTTCAAAAAACAAAGAGTTCCCTGAAATCACAGGATATATTTTTTCATCCACTCTTCATGATACTTTCAGGTAATGATCAGTTCAACAATTCCACTCGGCTGCCCATATTTTGTTTTTCTAGGTTGAAGCATTCATTTGCAGTAAGAGCTTGAATTTTTAGGTTTCACTGAGTATCCTCATATATGGATAGATGTAATTGGAACTCTAAATCAAACACGGTTTGTGGTAGCTTCATGAAACTTGACACAATAAAGTAGTTCTAAGGTCTGTATATGGTTTGTTTTCTCTTGATTTAGCACAAAGCAGAGTCTAGCAAAGAACACTTTCTTTGAAAGGGGTTGCCAAGCTTACATAAAACAAAGAGTTCCCTGAAATTTCAGCGTATATTTTTTTATCCACTCTTCAGGATACTTTCAGGTAATGATGAGTTCAACAATCCCACTTGGCTGCCCAAATTTCATTCTTCTAGGTTGAAGCATTCGTTTGCAGTAAGAGCTTAAATTTTCAGGTTTCACTGTGTGTTCTCCTATATGGATAGATGTAATTGGAACTCTAAATTAAACACGGTTTGTGGTAGCTTCATGAAACTAGACACAATAAAATAGTTCTAAGTTCTCTTTTTATGTTTTTTCCTCTTGATTTAGCACTAAGAGGAGACTGGCAAAGAACACTTTCATTGAAAGGTGTTGCCAAGCTTCCTTTAAACTACGAGTACCCTGAAATCTCAGCATATATTTTTTCATCCGTTCTTCATGATACTTTCAGGTAACAATAAGTACACTAATCCCAATTGACTGCCCAAATTTCGTTCTTCTTATTTGAAGCATTCGTTTGCAGTAAGAGATTGAATTTTTAGGTTTCACTGTGTATTCTCATATATGGATAGATGTAATATGAACTCTAAATCCAACACGGTTTGTGGTACCTTCATGAAACTTGACACAAAAAAAATAGTTCTAAGTTCTCTTTCTCTGGTTTGTTTCCTCTTTATTTAGCACTAAGCAGAGACTGGCATAGAAGACTCTCATTGAAAGGTGTTGCAAAGCTTAGTTTAAACTACGAGTTCACTGAAATCTCAGCATATATTTTTTCATCCAATCTTCATGATACTTTCAGGTAACAATAAGTACACCAATCCCAATTGACTGCCCAAATTTTGTTCTTTTTATTTGAAGCATTCGTTTGCAGTAAGAGCTTGAATTTTTAGATTTCACTGTGTATTCTCCAATATGGATAGATATAATTGGAACTCTAAATCAAACACAGTTTGTAGTAGCTTCATGAACCTTGGCACAATAAAACAGTTCTAAGTTCTGTTTCTATGGTTTGTTTCCTCTTGATTTAGCACAAAGCAGAGACTGGCAAAGAACACTTTCTTTGAAAAGGGTTGCCAAGATTCCATAAAACAAAGAGTTCCTTGAAATCTCAGCATATATTTTTCCATTTATTTTTCATGATACTTTCAGGTAATGATCAGTTCAACAATCCCACTTTGCAGCCCAAATTTCGCTGTTCTAGATTTAAGAATTTGTTTGCAGTAGGAGCTTGAATTTTTAGGTTTCACTGTGTATTCTCATATATGGATAGATGTAATATGAACTCTAAATCCAACATGGTTTGTGGTAGCTTCATGAAACTTGACACAAAAAAATAGTTCTAAGTTCTCTTTCTATGGTTTGTTTCCTCTTTATTTAGCACTAAGCATAGACTGGCATAGAAGACTCTCACTGAAAGGTGTTGCAAAGCTTAGTTTAAACTATGAGTTCCCTGAAATCTCAGCATATATTTTTTCATCCAATCTTCATGATACTTTCAGGAAACAATAAGTACACTAATCCCAATTGACTGCCCAAATTTCGTTTTTCTTATTTGAAACTTTCGTTTGCAGTAAGAGCTTGAATTTTTAGATTTCACTGTGTATTCTCCAATATGGATAGATGTAATTGGAACTCTAAAACAAACACGGTTTGTAGTAGCTTCATGAACCTTGACACAATAAAACAGTTCTAAGTTCTGTTTCTATGGTTTGTTTCCTCTTGATTTAGCACAAAGCAGAGACTGGCAAAGAACACTTTCTTTCAAAAGGGTTGCCAAGATTCCATAAAACAAAGAGTTCATTGAAATCTCAGCATATAATTTTCCATTTATTTTTCATGATACTTTCAGGTAATGGTCAGTTCAACAATCCCACTTTGCAGCCCAAATTTCGCTGTTCTAGGTTTAAGCATTTGTTTGCAGTAAGAGCTTGAATTTTTAGGTTTCACTGTGTATTCTCATATATGGATAGATGTAATATGAACTCTAAATCCAACACGGTTTGTGGTAGCTTCATAAAACTTGACACAAAAAAATAGTTCTAAGTTCTCTTTCTATGGTTTATTTCCTCTTTATTTAGCACTAAACAGAGACTGGCACAGAAGACTCTCATTGAAAGGTGTTGCAAAGCTTAGTTTAAACTACGAGTTCCCTGAAATCTCAGCATATATTTTTTCATCCAATCTTCATGATACTTTCAGGCAACAATAAGTACACCAATCCCAATTGACTGCCCAAATTTCGTACTTTTTATTTGAAAAATTCGTTTGCAGTAAGAGCTTGAATTTTTAGATTTCACTGTGTATTCTCCAATATGGATAGATGTACTTGGAACTCTAAATCAAACACGGTTTGTGGTAGCTTCATGAAACTTGACACAATAAAATAGTTCTATGTTTTATTTCTATGGTTTGTTTCCTCTTAATTTAGCACTAAGCAGAAACTGGCAAAGAACACTTTCATTGAAAGGTGTTGCCAAGCTTCCTTTAAACTACAAGTTCCCTGAAATATCAGCATATATTTTATCATCCAAACTTCATGATACTTTCAGGTAATGATCAGTTCAACAATCCCACTTGGCAGCCCCAATTTTGTTCTTCTAGGTTGAAGCATTCGTTTGCAGTAAGAGCTTGAATTTTTAGGTTTCACTGGGTATTCTCTTCTATGGATAGATGTATTTGGAACTCAAAATCAAACACGATTTGTGGTAGCTTCATGAAACTTGACACAATAAAATATTTCTAAGTTCTGTTATATGGTTTGTTTCTTTTGATTAGCCCTAAGCAGAGACTGGCAAAGACCACTTTAATTAAAAGGGGTTGCCAAGCTTCCATTAAACTAAAAGTTCCCTGAAATCTCAGCATATATTTTTTCATCCATTCTTCATGATACTTTCAGTAATGATGAGTTAAACAATGCCACTAGGCTGCCCAAATTTTCTTCTTCTAGGTTACAGAATTCGTTTGCAGTAACAGTTTCCATTTTTAGGTTTCAATCTGTTTTCTCCAATATGGATAGATGTAATTGGAACTCTAAATCAAACATGGTTTCTGCTAGCCTCTTGAAACGTGAAAAAATAAAGTAGTTCTAAGATCTCTCAATAAGGTTTGTTTCCTCTTGAATTAGTCCTAAGCATAGACTGGCAATAAACACTTTCATTGAAAGGGGTTGCCAAGCTTCCATTAAACTATGAGTTCCCTGAAATCTCAGCATACATTTTGTCATCCAATCTTCATGATACTTTCAGGTAATGATGAGTTCAACAATCCTACTTGGCTGCCCAAATTTCTTTTCTCTATGTTGAAGCAATCGTTTTCAGTAAGAGGTTGAATTTTTCGGTTTCACTTTGTATTCTCCTATAAGGATAAAAGTAATTGGAACTCTAAATCAAACATTGTTTGTGGTAGCGTCATGAAACTTGACACAATAAAGTAGTTCTAGGTTTTCTCTCTATGGTTTCTTTCCTTTTGATTTAGCGCAGCACAGAGACTGGGAAAGAACACTTTCTTTGAAAGGGGATGCCAAGCTTCCATGAAACAAAGAGTTCCCTAAAATCTCAGCATATATTTTTCAATCCATTCTTCATGATACTTTCAGGTAATGATGAGTTCAACAATCCCACTTGTCTGCCTAAATTTCTTTCCTCTAGGTTGAAGCATTCGTTTGCAGTAACAGTTTCCATTTTTAGGTTTCAATCTGTTTTCTCCAATATGGATAGATATGATTGGAACTCTAAATCTAACATGGTTTGTGCTAGCCTTTTGAAACTTGACAAAATAAAGTAGTTCTCAGTTCTTTCTGTATGGTTTGTTTCCTCTTAAATTAGCCCTAAGCATAGACTGGCAATAAACACTTTCGTTGAAAGGGGTTGCCCAGCTTCCAATAAAAACGAGTTCCCTGAAATCTCAGCATATATATATTCATCCAATCTGCATGATACTTTCAGGTAATGATAAGTTCAACAATCCCACTTGGCCGCCCAAATTTCGTTCTTCTAGGTTGAAGCATTCGTTTGCAGTAAGAGCTTTAATTTTTAGGTTTCACTGTGTATTCACCTATATGGATAGATGTAATTGGAACTCTAAATCAAACACGGTTTGTGGTAGCTTCATGAAACTTGACACAATAAAATAGTTCTAAGTTCTCTTTCTATGGTTTGTTTCCTCTTGATTTAGCATTAAGCACAGAGTGGCAAAAAACACTTTCATTGAAAGGTGTTGCCAAGCTTCCTTTAAGCTAGGAGTTCCCTGAAATCTCAGCATATATTTTTTCATCCAATCTTCATGATACTTTCAGGTAATAATAAGTACACCAATCCCAATGACTGCCCAAATTTCGTTCTTATACATTGAAGCATTCGTTTTTCAGTAAGAGCTTGAATTTTTAGGTTTCACTGGGTATTCTTTTAGATTGATATATGTAATTGGAACTCTAAATCAAACACGGTTTGTGGTAGCGTCATGAAACTTGACACAATAAAGTAGTTCTAAGTTTTCATTCTATTTTTTCTTTCCTTTTGATTTAGAGCAGCGCAGAGACTGGGAAAGAACACTTTCTTTGAAAAAGGTTGCCAAGCTTCAATGAAACAAAGAGTTCCCTGAAATCTCAGCATATATTTTTTCATGCAATCTTCATGATACTTTCAGGTAATAATAAGTACACCAATCCCACTTGACTTCCCAAATTTCGTTCTAATTTGAAGCATTCGTTCGCAGTAAGAGCTTGAATTTAGAAGTTTCACTGTGTATTCTCCTATATGGATAGATGGAATTGAAACTCTAAGTCAAACACGGTTTGTGGTAGCTTCATTAAACTTGACACAATAAAATAGTTCTAAGTTCTCTTTCTGTGATTTGTTTCCTCTTGATTTAGACCTAAGCAGAGACTGCTAAAAACACTTTCATTGAAAGGGGTTGCCAAGCTTCCATTAAACTACGATTTACCTGAAATCTCAGCATATGTTTTTTCATCCAATATTCATGATACTTTCAGGTAATGATGAGTTCAAAATCCCTCTTGGGTGCCCAAATTTTCTTCTTCTAGGTTGAAGCATTCGTTTGCAGTAACAGTTTCCATTTTTAGGTTTCAATCTGTTTCCTCCAATATGGATAAATGTATTTGGAACTGTAAATCAAACACGGTTTGTGCTAGCCTCTTGAAACTTGACAAAATAAAGTAGTTCTAAGTTCTCTCTCTATGGTTTGTTTCCTCTTGATTGTGCCCTAAGCATAGACTGGCAAAAAACACTTTCATTGAAAGGGGTTGCCAAGCTTCCTTTAAGCTACGCATTCCCTGAAATATCAGCATATATTTTTTCATCCAATCCTCATGATACTTTCAGGTTATAATAAGTACACCAATCCCACCTGTCTGCCCAAATTTCGTTCTTCTAGGTTGAAGCATTCGTTTGCAGTAAGAGCTTGAATTTTTAGGTTTCACTGTGTATTCTCCTATATGGATAGATGTAGTTTGAACTCTAAATCAAACACGGTTTTTGGTAGCTTCATGAAACTTGTCAAAATTATGTTTTTCTATGTTCTATTTCTATGGTTTGTTTCCTCTTGATTTTGCACAAAGCAGAGACTGGCGAAGAATACTTTCTTGGAAATGGGTTGCCAAGCTTCCATAAAACAAAGACTTCCTTGAAATCTTAGCATATATTGTTCCATCCATTCTTCATGATACTTTCAGGTAATGATGAGTTCAACAATGCCACTTGGCTGCCCAAATTTCCTTCTTCTAGGTTGAAGCATTCGTTTGCAGTTTCAGTTTCCATTTTTAGGTTTGAATCTGATTTCTCCAATATGGATAGATATAATTGAAAGTCTAAATCAAACACGGTTTGTGCTAGCCTCTTGAAACTTGACAAAATAAAGTATTTCTAAGTTCTCTGTATGGTTTGTTTCCTCTTGATTTAGCCCTAACTATAGACTGGAAAAAAACACTTTCATTGAAAGGGGTTGCCAAGCTACCATTAAACTCGAGTTCCCTGAAATCTCAGCATATATTTTTTCATCTAAACTTAATGATACTTTAAGGTAATGATCAGTTGAACAGTCCCACTTGGCAGCCCAAATTTCGTTCCTCTAGGTTGAAGCTTTCGTTTGCAGTAACAGTTTCCATTTTTACGTTTCAATCTGTTTCCTCCAATATGGATAAATGTAATTGGAACTGTAAATCAAACACGGTTTGTGCTAGCCTCTTGAAACTTGACAAAATAAAGTAGTTCTAAATTCTCTCTCTATGGTTTGTTTCCTCTTGATTAAGCCCTAAGCATAGACCGGCAAAAACACTTTCATTGAAAGGGGTTTCCAAGCTTCCTTTAAACTACGCATTCCCTCAAATATCAGCATATATTTTTTCATCCAATCTTCATGATACTTTCAGGTAATAATAAGTACACTAATCCCACTTGACTGCCCAAATTTCGTTCTTCTAGGTTGAAACATTCGTTTGCAGTAAGAGCTTGAATTATTAGATTTCACTGTGTATTCTCCTATATGGATAGATGTAATTGGAACTCTAAATCAAACACGGTTTGTGGTAGCTTTATGAAACTTGACAAAATTAAGTTTTTCTATGTTCTGTTTCTATGGTTTGTTTCCTCTTGATTTTGCACAAAGCAGAGACTGGCGAATAACACTTTCTTTGAAAGGGGTTGCCAAGCTTCAATAAAACAAAGAGTTCCTTGAAATATTAGCATATATTTTTCCATCCATTCTTCATGATACTTTCAGGTAATGATGAGTTCAACAATGCCATTTGGCTGCCCAAATTTTTTTCTTCTAGGTTGAAGCATTCATTTGCAGTAACAGTTTCTTTTTTTAGGTTTGAATCTGATTTCTCCAATATGGATAGATATATTTGAAAGTCTATATCAAACACGGTTTGTGCTAGCCTCTTGAAACTTGACAAAATAAAGTATTTCTAAGTTCTCTCTGTATGGTTTGTTTCCTCTTGATTTAGCCCTAACAATAGACTGGAAAAAAACACTTTCATTGAAAGGGGTTGCCAAGCTTCCATTAAACTCGAGTTCCCTGAAATCTCAGCATATATTTTTTTCACCCACTCTTCATGATAGTTTCAGGTAATGATCAGTTCAACACTCCCACTTGGCTGCCCATATTTTGTTCTTCTAGGTTGAAGTATTCGTTTACAGTAACAGTTTCAAATTTTATGTTTCAATCTGTTTTCTCCAATATGGATAGATGTAATTGGAACTCTAAATCAAACACGTTTTGTGCTAGCCTCTTGAAACTTGACAAAATAAAGTAGTTCTATGTTCTCTCTTTATGGTTTGTTTCCTCTCCATTTAGCACTAAGCAGAGACTTGGAAAAACACATTCATTGAAAGGGGTTGCCAAGCTTCCTTTAAACTACGAGTTCCGTGAAATCTCAGTATATATTTTTTGATCCAATCTTCATTGTACTTTCAGGTAATGATAAGTACGCCAATCCCTCTAGAGTGCCCAAAATTTGTT